>NC_056728.1:639741436-639813936 GCF_019279795.1 Protopterus annectens | reverse complement strand
GTGTCTTATCAGCTGGAAGAGCATCAAAATCATAGACTTTGTGGTGACTTTACTTTTGTTCAGCACCTGATTTGATAAAGGGGTTTATTTATGTAATTTCATCGAAGTGTTATAAATCTGAACAATAAATAATCAACCCCCTAAAGGTCAGTCACAAAAATATTGGCAAAGAAAAAAGAAAAACAACAACAAAAACTCTATTTTATGCGGGGGGGGGCAAACTCTCCCGCATCCCCACTCATTTCCTGTTAAATATATATATATATATATATATATATATATATATATATATATATATACATATATATATATATATATATATATATATATATATATATATATATATATATATATATATACACACACACACACACACACCAGCTCCAAGATCACATTATAGTGGGGAAGGGCAGATTTGCCCATCCTCACTGTTCCATGATCTTGCTTATGAAAAGCCAGTAGCATTCCATTACCTGACTTTTGATCAAATACACCAGCTTTCCTCAAAAATCGGCAAAATAGCTGTGTAGACACAGGTATGTAACCCAGAGGGCTTCTCCCCTGCAAAAAAAGATATATATTTTTTTAATTTTATTTCTTTTTCAAAGAATTCTTTTTTTAAACACCTTTATTGAATTATCACTTCTGACACAGGCAAATTTACATTTATATAAAAGCAATCAAACTGTATTACCAAGTTCACATTTACAAACATTATAAGTATTCTTGACAAACCATTTGAGCTTAATTATTTGTACTTCAACATTCTACAACTTTAAACAAATATCATATAGCCTTTAAAAGTACTGTTTAAATACTTTCTGTTTAGACCACACTTGCTGCTTGTTTTACTTTAACCAGCCATTTTACTTTAACCAGCCATTTTACTTTAACTTCTACTAAATAAAACTGTTTTTATAACCATGACTTATGTGCCAGCTGTCTCATCTTATGTATGTACATCTCTTTTTCTCTCTCAACCTATAGATATATATATAAATGTATAAAATACAGATAAAATATGTATACATATGCACTTATTTGAAACATTAGTTTTGATCTCTTGTATTCTGAAAAGTTTTACTTTAATGTTACAGCTACACAACCAAATCTTTTGTTTCCTGTAAAGCACAAGGTCTTTTTCCTAGATGAGATGAAAACATTCCTACAGGCAATAAAACAAGGTAAATCAAAAGTCATGCCCCAGAAGGCCTGGGTCAGATAGATAAATGAATACAACAGATGTACAGCAGGCCCAGGTGTATGTCACCTAGCATAAACAGTCATGTAGACTATGTATACGACAGCTCTTGTTACATCAAAATGTTCCTAAAATTAATATGTTTACAGGTTACCCTTCATAGTCATGGCATCTGTAATAACATAGTGCCATCTGATCAGCTTGGATTATCACTTTGCATAACTTGCACTTTATATCTAAAACTACTGTACCTTTTGATGTCAGCTTCTCAGAACCATAGCAGGATGCAGAAAAAAGCAATTCAGACAGTTTAACAGCACCAAGAATCAAAGTTAGTATATCTTCTGTAAGCGTTTACAGCTCCCTTTACTATACACCAGTGTGAAACATAACTAATACTGCTACAGTTTGAAAGAATTCCTCAACACAAACAAATCGGATAGCATGCAATACCCAGAAATGATCAGTTCCAGTCGTTCACTTCAAACGTCTTTCATAGTAGTTTTAATAGTGTCAAATGTTTTTGATAGCCATAGTGTTCCATGCATCTGTTTAGTTACTATGGCTGATTTTCATATTAAAAATAATGGAACACTTGGATGTCAAAAATACTTAGTATTGTTATCCATATTACAACAGTCACAGATAAAACAGATATAATGAACTGTACAACATTTACACTTAAACTTTATTGTTTAAATCTAACAGCCCAATCTGTTTTGGAGAATGCATCAATAGCTTTGCAATAGCAGACCACTCACTGACTCCCAGAGATCATTAAGTAGTGCAGGATCAAAACCAGACAAATAACTGTTGGCTATAAATTCCTTACATGGACAGCTGCACCCCCCCCACCACACTCCATTAGTTCTATAAAAAAAAAACTTCTCAGAGACTACTGAATCTTCATCAGTCTCATGCTTAACATTAAATGTATCTACAGAGAGTCAAGATCATAGCCGTCAACCACTTAGAACAAGAAATCTGGACAAAGCCTAAAATAATGAGGTCAAAACATATGCACATATTTTAAATATTAGTCTTATAAACTTGGTAGAATAACATAAAATGATTTGTGTTAGCATGCAGTTTCTGAAGGATATGCAGTCTGAAACTCAAATGTATATCATTTTTTAGTGACTTCAGTCAAAAGTGATTTACCATAAAACCACAAATTTTATGAGGAACAGACAGAACATAGGCAAAATGTGGATATTCTGTAAAAACTGTACAGCTGAGTGATATGGTTGAGATTTGATGGCTTTGTACTTATGAACTGAGCATTATTGTGAACTTCACTGATATAAAGTTATGCTCTTGTTAGATAATGGTTGACCTTCTTCAAAGTTTCCACTGATTGTGTTCATTATGTAAGACCTGTTTATACTAATATATTCTTTCTGCCTGTTACCTTATGTTACTGCATTACTATACAACAAATTATATGCAACTATAATCATTCTGTATTTATTGACTAAATGACCCTGAGTAAGTCACTTAACCAGATGCCTCCCCCAGATTGTCCCTGGTGAAAGGCACTTTTGTTTCATGGGTATATATGCTTAGAAAATAAATATAATTAATATATGTAAATAAAATAAGTATCCTCAGAAATGTAGGAACATAAAATATAGCAAATATAACAGTATCAGTACAGCACATATGTTCAAATGTCATTTTTGAAGAAGTACAAATATAATTTTATTGTTTAGTAAGCAGTAATAGATATAAACAATACTGAACTACTTATTAAACCTCTATACATACATCATATATCATGTAGTAGGCAGATACCATCCAGCCTTTAAATTGTTTATAACGGTACTGTGTGCAAAAGCAGTAGAAAACTGTAGATATATACAACACTTGTTGAATGCCAAATCTGTATGTTGCAGATGACTTTGCTTTATTAATCATATAACGTAATTGCCTGTTAGGTACAACACCTCAAGGGCATGGCAGTCTATACTACATTTTTTCTAACATTTCTATCAGATATCCCTGGCTACTGTTATCATCAGTCAATAATTAATCGCTAATCTGGCATATCTACAGTGTTTTCTAACTCCTTATTCAATATATATACACTGTAAATTTTGTTTGTAACACACCCTTTTATACCCAGTTACAGTAAAATACATTGTTCTAGTTCTAGTTCAGTGCAACTCTTTTGTATACTCATAGCTGAGACTTAAATTGCAAGAATAGCCAGACTCAAAGATACACAAAGTTAATGTCCTCTCAGTGTGCCATTCAAGCTAGCAATGCTCAAAGGGAAAAAATACTTATCTTTTGTGGTTCCCCTATTGAAAACCACCATGACTGTGACACTCTATGGGGAAAATGGCCTTCTGTTTTGTCCCACACATAATTTAAACTGATTGATCAAAGATGCAAGAAGCAGACAGAACTCTAGAAATTCTGAAGAAGAGAGTGGATGGGATGGCACTGTGGAAATATAAGTAGGAGCACATTGGCAATGATGTTATGCAGTTCATTCTGATGGTCTGGATTGTATTAAGTATTTTTATCTAGGCAGGCAATCAGGTATCATGGACACAGGATATGGCTTTGTAGGAATAATGTGTATTTGTATAAATTATATTGTAATATTTTCCTGTGCCTGGATACTTTGTGAAACAGAGCAGAAATAAATTACTGGGTCCATTCTTAATACAGTTGGGCATCTGAAGGATACACAGTCAAAAGAGTGGCTACATTTGCTGGGAATAGAGTTGTTGCGTGGGGATGAAAATGACTGATCATGATGTTGTTTGCTCAATTTTACCAATAATCAAATGTCAATGAATAATAAAATGTGTATTGGTGTGATGCATGCTGGAATACTTTGCTGTTGCTACTGTTTGCGTGAAGCAAATTTCAAATACACTACTATGGCTATTTTTTTTATCACAATCTGTAATATCTGTGGCATATACAATCAGCAAAGCGGCTGTAAGTGCTGGGTGGAGAGGATTTGCCGTTGGATGAAAGTAATTGATCTTTTTCTCATTTGCTCAATTTTAAACAGCCATGAATCAGACTCTGCATGGCTAATGTGCATTTGTGAAAAGTAATGTTTGAATGCTTTGCTGTAGCTGTTGTGTATTTGTGTAAAGCAATGTTGAAATACATTACTGTGGTCATCATTATTATTATTACCACAATGAGACATCTAAAATATACACAGTCAGCAATGTAGCAATCCCTGCCGAGTATGGGAGCTGTCTATGGATGAAAATGATTGATCCCACTGCTATGATTAAGTTAAACATTCAGTAATGGTTTTGCAGGACTAGTGTGAATTGGTGTATAGCAAGTTGAAATACTTTACAATGGCCACCTGTAATCACTATTAGATATTTGAAGTATAAAAGGAAGCTGCAATTGACAGGTATAGCATCTGCATGTGGATAAAATGATTTATCCATGTTGTTGTTTAATTGTTAAATAGTCACTGAGTTGGTATGGCAAGAAATGAAGCACACAATGTATCCTGCTTACTGGAATTAGTGTAAAGCATACCTCTCAACCTCTTAGATAAAGAAATCTGGACAAAGCTATATATAAAAGTGGGACAAAGGCCCAGAAATAGGGACAATTTTTAAATATTGCTCTTACAACCTTAGAACATTGATGGAATAACAGGTTTTGCATTAGCATGAATTTTGAAGCCTGAAACTCAAATGTCTGTCATTATTTTCTAACTTCAGTCTTTAATAATTTGCCACTTATTTGCCAACAAACCACAATTTTATGAAAAATGGACCAAAAATATGAAGCAAAAATCTGGACATTCTTTGAAAATCTGTACAGTTGAGAGGTATGGAAACAGACCTACCAATCGATTATGCTTCTGTGTATGTGTACATGCATGTATGTGTATGTGGGGATATTGCAGTTTATTTAGAAGTAACAAGTTGGCTATAATTTCTTTCTATTTCCACCACCATCAATATTATTAAATTAAATTAAATGGAGTTTGACACGGACTTAATACAGACCTTTGCCTTGGGCCCTAAATAGTCTAAATCCAGCCCTGCTCAGAGGTGTGCACATAATGTCTCTATAGTGTTTGCAGGGAAGGGGCTGGTAACAGTGTGGTCATTATTTCTTTAATCTTCTTCACAATCAAATCTTAAAAATCTGCAGTGAAGACTGCTACAGCTTGCAGGGGACAGTGTGGTCATTTTGTCTTTAATATTTCTTATATTCAAATTTTCAGGTATGCACAGGATGTCACTACAGCTTGCCATGATTCTCTAACTTTCCTCATAAAGAGACCACAGCGGTATGTACAGAATGTAACTATACTTTGACGAGGTATAGTGTGTATTGTTTACGAACAACATCTTAGAATACATTACTGTGATCATTCTTTATTCACCTTTCTCATCATCTGACATCTGATATGTATATAATATACATGCCTATCGTTTTGGCATAGGGGTAAGAAAGCATGCTGTGCATATATATATATCTGATAGCAGCAAGCTGAATATGTTACTGCTCTGTGTGTTCTTTTACTTTCATCCAGTTTGATATCAGACAACATCAGAAAAATACAGAGAGTGGTGATCTTTTAGGAGTATTGGTGAGAAGGTCTGTTGTCTAAGTATATGTATGACAGCAGTAACTTGAAATATGTGACTGTGGCCATTTGTTTCTACACATTTATCAAAATGTATCATCAAAGTGATATGCAGAAGGTGACTATTATTATTTGTTTTTGGTGGGGGTAGGAAAGCTAGCACTGTTCTTAGGATTTATGTATCCTCACAATTATTTATTTGTTGTTTTATTGGGAACTACTATTTTCTTGGCTTTAAACATTAAGCCTCAATACAACTTAGTCTTCACTAAAATTGAAAAAAGGAGACATTTCTTTAATCAGTCATGATTTTTTCAGCCCATCATTAAATAAAAAAAGTGGAAACAAACCCCTCTAAAATGCACCCCAGGGCAGGTAAAATCCTATGTCTAGGTACTCTGACCCCCAGATGAATTCCATTATTTCCTATATAGTTATTGCAGTTCAGTTTTAGCCAGTTAGTTTGTACTGAACAGACTGAGGAAAAATGGATGAAGAGGTTAGAAAAAAGGATTAAAACTGTCATCAGACCATGTAAACCACCATTGTTTCTAGGGCCCTGCACCCCCAAAGACCCCCGTCTTGACTCAGTTATTTTTTTCTCTATAGTCTTGCCTAGTTAGGGTGTGTTGAAAGGATGGATGAAAAAAGATAAAGGATAAGACAAAGTGTGAAAGAAACATGAAAACAGCAATTTGTGAGGTGGTCTACATTGGGGAAATCAGGGAGGCCGAAGGGGTATTGTTGAGGGTACCAATGGGGAGTAAGGGTATTGTTGAGAGTACCAGTGGGGAGTAGGGGGCACTGTAGAACCCTTTGCCTAGGGTTCCATTTCATCTAACTCTTGCTCTGATTACAACAATATTTAGTGCAGAACAATTCCTTACCTTTTCGATGCACCTCATTATATTACTGTGTCAAGTACAGTACCAACTTTGCAAACAATATACTTTATTTTACATTGCATTGCAAGTTGAATTGTATTACTTTAACAAAATAATAAAGAACAAATGATACACTGAATACATAGCACAGAGTATAGTGCACTTTAAGAGTAACAGTAATAAACTCAATCAATGTGAATGTTAAATGCAGTTATTAAAGACAGTATAAAATTACTCCCCCGGATTTACTAAACTTCCGTGCAGGATTAATTTAGTCCTGCACGGAAGCGGTGGTTTAAGAGGAGGACGGCAACATGCCATACTTATTAATGAAGGTGCACTGCCTTAACTCCTAATGCTACACAGAGCGTGGATGAGTGTAGGGGCCATGTCTGAAAGCATAGCTCTCAGAATAAACACACCCTGGCAAAGTAGAACAGAAGAAAGTGTAAATAAATGAGCAAGACCACTCATAGGTGTCTGCATATCCCCACCAACAGTCATCATGTGTTCAACAGCAATAGTACATTTAAATAAAATGAAGAGACCCTATTATTTATTTTTTTTAAAACCCCGAGTACAGCTAACTGTAGGTGCACGGGTGTGCCCATCACATAGCCATGGTTAAAGCATCTGAAAAGGCTGAAGAGGACAACAAGGAATATATATATGCAAAAAAGCAGCACAGCAATAGTGTAGTGGTTAGAGCATCCACCTAATGAACAAGCATTTCCGGTTTGAGTTCCACTGCAGCACATATCATTTTCCATGTGACATCTGTATATGAACATAATTTTACATCTTTTTGCCGTATAACCTACATAAGAACGTTTAAATGTGAACTGGAGTACTGCATGAAATGCACATGTGAAGTGTCAGTGTCATAATGAATAAGGCACTAGTAAGCAGCTTTAAGCACAAATAAGCAGTTGTAAGCATATATAAGCACTAGTAAGCATATTTAAGTGTGTTTGCGTGGGGGGATAAGCATTGCCTACACAGATTAAGCAAGGTAGAAGCTAACTGAGTGGAAAAAACTGTAACCGGAGGTTAGCAGTGCTTACCGTTGTGCAAACTCACGCAAACCTGCTTACAACTGCTTTAAAGTGCCTTAATCACTCTGGATCCAATGGCCCATGTTCTGCCCAGCAACAAAATAAACTGCCTCTGCAAGGCTCAAACTCAGGACCGTGTACACTATAGTCAGAGTAGTTAACCACTAAGCCCTCATAGCAATAGATATGCATGAGGTATCAGCAAATTAATCCTCACCACAGGAAAATCAAACCAAATGTGAACTCTGTCTATGTACAGTGTGATGTTGGATAACCTGCCACAGAACATAAATATGTGAACTGGAGTACTGCAGCAAGCATACATTTGAGGTGTTATTGTAATAAAGTATTGAAGTTCCCAGGACCCCATACAGTGTATGTACACATGAATCACGGATACCAGATATATATATATATATATATAAAACCTGTAATGAAGAATAAATCATTGCCAAATGGCAAATATAGTGATAATCAACTATGAAGCAATGCTAACCGCAGCACAGCTCATGTTAGTAAGTGTAAGTAATGTGTTGGGGAGCCAATTCAATCTGCCTAGTGGTATACATCTTTAAACAGTGCCTACTTTATGTAAGCAGGTGTGCCCATAGCTTAGCCTTTTTAAAACTGGCCAATCACGGCAAAGTGCAGGGAAATGCCCGTATTTATACCCCACAAGCAGGAATATGTCTCATAACTGGTTGTAGCTTCCCACTGCAGGCAGAATTGCTGGTGTGGGTGAAGGCACTTGATTCAGAGCACAGCGCTGGGGCATCTAGGAGTCAAACTTCATGGTATGGCTCCTGGTAAAACACCATGATCAGAGACTACTGCAGGGCCAGTACCAGGGCTCGCAGTACAAAACGGAGGCCTGGGACAGTCTTGCCCATGACCTCACCAGTGCCACAGGTATCCCCCGGACTGGTGAGCAGGTCAGGCACTACTATGCTGACCTGAAACGGCAGAGGGGGGATGTCCTCGAACAATGGAAACAGGAGTGTCGGCAGATGGCCAATGCCCCAGTACTGACTAAGTACACATTCTTTTTTTTTTCAATAATAATTTTTATTGTTTTCTTATATTCCATACAAAATTAAAACAATACAGAAAATTAAGAAAACACTACCAACTAATGTAACTAACACTAACTCCATAATATATATACAATATTTACATAAATGCTTCCAAGTAACACATTGAATTATACACAAAGAGTATAAAAGTGGTTAAGATCAATTCGAGTAATGAACAGTTGCTGTTACAGAGTCTCTTAAAAGTGTAAAAATTCTTGCTAAATTCAAATACGAGATGTTACACTAATACAATATTAAATACTTGTTCTCATATTTTTGGATTGTTAATATTTTTATTATGTTGGTTCAAAAGTAATTTGTGAGCTACTATATGCCTTATTGCTAGTACTCTAAAATTATTCCATGATGTTTTGGTTGGGTCTAACCAATTAGTAGCTATGTATAGCTTCATTAATAAGAAGATATTGATTAATACAATACATTGAGATTTAGAAAGTTCTTTTGGGGGAATATGTAAAATCATACATTTCCATGACAATGTTGTACTTTGGTAACCCATCTTTTGAAGTTGTATCTTTAGTGAGTTCCAAAGTCTGTATATGCATTTGCAACTCCAGAGCATATGAAGAAGATCAGCAGATTGATCCTTGCAGTATGGACAAACTGGTGAATTTTTGGAATTAAATTTATGCAGGCTAAGGCGTGTATAATACGCATTATTCCATATCATCAACTGGGTATACATCAGTTTTTTAAGAGAAATAGATTTTATAGTCAAGTCGATTACTTTTATCATATGACTGTCTTCTATCTCTGGCATTTTCTCTTTCCAATATTTTGACACAAGAACTTTGTCTTGGAATTTAAACTCCTTTATTAATTTATTTGCTGCTGTTATAAATTTAATATCTTGTTGGAGAGCTTGCCACAAATTTGAGCATTTAATTATATTCTCTTCTCTGGGTTTAAAATTTTTAAAGTAACTTATAGAAAGTTCCCTAATTTAATTATTTTCTTATCTGATTAGCCGAGAGTTTAAGAAGTTTATAAATATCTATTAAAGTAAAATTGATTATTAAGGGGAATTCTTTAAGATCAATTAATTTATTATTTAGTCTCAGGTTAGGGTTTCTATGAAAGGGTTGATAAGCCATCATATATTGGGCAAGATCTAATGATTGAAATAAGGTTTGTAGGGACGTTACATATAGTTTAATGTGATCCATTAACCCATATAGTTTCAAAGTTTCTTTACCTAAAAAGGGTATGGCTTTAGGATTAATATTCAAATATAAAATATACTTATAGTTCAGAACTACCCAGGTAGGAATCCATTTAGAACTAGTTATATTATAATTAACGATTCTTAGAAGCCTGTTTGAATTTACTATAAAATAGTAAGTTTCAAAATTTGGTAACTCCAGTCCACCTCTATGTTTTGGAGTCATTCATTTTTCATACGAAATCCTTGTTTTCTTCGGCTCCCAAACAAATTTAGCTAATTCTTTGTGAATTTGTTTAAAAAATGTTTTTGAAATGACTACCTGAGCAGATCTGAAAATATATAATAATCGTGGTAATATGTTCATTTTGATAACTGATACTTTTGATAATACTGGTAGTCGTAGATTCTTCCATCTCCCCAAATCAGATACTATTTGATCCCAAACTGTTTTAATATTGGTAACATAAAAATTCTTATCATCCGTAGCGAAGCCAATACCCAAGTATTTAATATTATCTTTACACATTATTTGTCCCACCAGAGGCAACAGTGAAAAGGGTTTGGGAGTTCTCAATGGGAAAAACTAGTTTTTTTAGATTCATTTTATAGTTGGAAACTTCTGAAAAATTCTCTATCGCTTTTAGTATCTTTTTAGTGTCTGAGACTGGAGTTGTACAATAAATATTCAGGTCATCTGCGAATGCTGCCATTGATATTTTTGTTCCGTAAACTAGTGGGGCATTGTGGCATATATTCTGCTTAATGTATAGGAATAACAGTTCAATGTATATATTAAATAATAAAAGAGACAGAGGACAACCCTGACATGTTCCATTTTTGATTGGTATTCTTTTAGAAAAATTTCTATTTATATACAATGTAGTGTAAGGATTACTATATAGAATTTTTAAGACTTCAACAAACTCATGAGATATATTAAAATATGATAAAATTTCAAACAAAAAGTTTAAATCGACCCTGTCAAAGGCTTTCTGTACATCAACCATAAGTGCATACATGTTAAGGTTCTTCTGTTTAGCATAAGCTATTAAAGTATGTAATGTAAGTGTATTATCACTAGTTTGTCTATTTGCCATAAAGCCAGCCTGTTCCCTAGACACGATATAATGCATAACATTTTTTAATCAATTAGCTATAATAGAGGTTAAAATTTTCATACCTACATTTATGAATGAAATCGGTCTATAATTGTCAGGGTTTTGAATCAGAATTAGGTTTAGGCATACAAATAGTTTTTGAAGCATTAAGATGGGGATCATTAATTTTGTTCTTCATTATATAATTAAATACATGTGAGAGTATTTTGCCAAAGATATTGTCAAATTTCTTATAGAATTCCACCGCCATACCATCAGGACCTGGTGACTTATACGATTTCATATATTGAATTGTATATATCACTTCTTCTTCAGATATCGGTTTAATCAAATCTCTTTGAGTACTGTCCTCTATTTTCGGAAATTTAATAGTTTGTAAAAATTCCTTGCTAGTTCTATGGGGGGATAAATCACTGTGCTCACCATATGTACTAGTGTATATCTTCTCAAAAACATTTATGATATCTTCAGTTTTGAAATAAGATGTATTTCTAAAATGTATTTCCGAAATTTGTACTGCTGTTCTCGACTGATTAATTATCCTAGATAATGCCCTTGATGGTGTTTGCACATGATTGGCATACCTCACTAACATCCTATGTTCCTGAAATGTCAAGTTACTATTTTGTATTAAGAAGAGATCTTTTTGACATTTAAGTAATTCCACCTCTGTTTGAGTGTTAAAATCTTGAATCAATTCTTGATCAAGTGTCTTAATTTTAGCTTCCAATGTTTGAATATCTCTATTTTGTATTTTTTTATAGTATGAAGCTTTTCGCAAAACAATCCCTCTTATTTGTGCTTTAACTGTCGCCCAATCAATGTCAGGTACACCTTGTTGTTTCTTTAATCTATCTATCTAATAACTCTTTAAGATGACCTATAATTTCATGCAATATTTCCTCCTTATTCAACAAATTTGGGTTAAGAGACCAGTTAAAACCACTTTGCCGCTGGGTCTGCATTGGATCTTTAGCAAAACTTAATGAAATTTTTGAATGATCTGACAAGTAACGTGCATGTGTAACAACTAAGGGGCAGAGGTTAACCATTATTCTTGAAATCAAAAAGAAATCGATTCTGGACCACATTTTATGACACGTGGAATAAACGGTATAATTATTTATACTATTACCAGTATTTAAATACTGAGTAGGATCATATAGTTGAAAGTCTTCCTTAACATCACTTAATACTGATACCACTTGTTTATTAAATGCTCTTTGTGGACAAGATCTATCTAACTTCGGATTCTGATAAGAATTCCAGTCTCCTCCAATAATTATATATTTATCATATTGCGTCAAAATTGGATATAACGATGTTATGAATAGATGCTGGTCATTACAGGGTGCATAAATATTTAACAATAAAATAGGTTTATCAAACTGGGTAGCTAAGAGAACAACATAACACCATGTTCCATCTTTATCTGCCTTAGAGTCTAAAATCTTTCCCTTATATTTATTTTTAATAATTATAGCTACCCCAGCACTGCTAGTTTTACCTTCTGAGGCTATTACTTCTCTAATCCATTTTCTTTTGTGGATATCAACCCATTGATCATTAGTTAAATGCATTTCTTGAAGTAATATAAACATTGCCTTAGCCTGCAACAATAAGTGTAAAATTAACTTCCTCTTCTTTAAGTTCTGGAGTCCTTTAACGTTCCATGAGTCTACTTTCCACATTCAAATAGTTGTTATAAAGTAAAAGTTTAAAAGGAAAAACAAAAAGGAAAGGTAAAATAGCTTGAAAAACATACATAATTTGGAAGCATTTTTGACATCCCGTCCTATACCAGTGCCTATCCACTCTAACCCCGGACCAGGACATACATAGGTCTTGCATAACATAGAAGACTGAAAGGGTCAAAGAAACACAGAAACAAAAAAAAACTTAAATTATAAAACCTTAAGCACATCCTATAGTAAAGACCTATATTAACTAACCTAACTATTACAAAGTCTATTCTAAACATTCTCTAACAAACACTACTGTTGTCTACATCTTGGATTAGTTGTTATTGAAAAAAGAAATCATATTAAAGATATAAATTACTGTAACAAAACTTTAGTAATTATAATTAGCACGCTATATATACATAATAAACCTCACCTATATACTCATAAAATAACATTTGAAAAAATACAAGTTTAACAAATGGACAAGCTTTCCTTCTATTATAGAAAAAAGCTAAGTTATAACCCTATAAAAAGCACACATGCCTTTAAATAAACATTTTCCTTATTTATACATTATAAACTATTGCTATTTTCTACTCATATAAACTAATATGTAAATAATGTAATATATAGCTATCACCCCTGAGTAAAAGTATAAAGGTTAAATTATATATTATAAAGTTGCAAAATGTACTAAAACCTCTATATTTAACAGTACTGCATACAGCCTTTTAATCTACCATATATGACAGGGTTTATATTAGTAACTAATTAACCAGGGTTTAAAAATGTTCCTATGTGCTTAAATTATCGAATCAGTACATTACTTGATGTTAAAATGTCCTTACAAGGTTAAAAACCAGTCCTGTCAGGTTTCTAAGCCTAGAAACCATGCAGAATACTCGCGATGGGGGACCGCTATTGCAGACGGACTTCCGGACGTGCCACATCGAAATCTGCACCCTCGACAGTCCTAAAGGCATTTCCTGTCTTCTCGTTGATGCAGACAGCTCGTGGAAGCCATAAAACTTCGGAAAATGATTGCAGGTAGCCGAAAACAGCAAAAAACAGCAATCCTATTAATCCAGAAGAGGCCTAAAGCATTTCAAAAGAAGACAAAGGATTACCCAGACCTCGAGCCACAGTAATCAGCAAATCCGACCTCAGGCAGCCTGATAGTCCCAATGGAAATACAGTTCAAGTCTCAGAAGCAGGTACACTTTTAAAAACCTTCAGAAAAGTAATTTTTGCTTTATTTTTCGCAGAAACAGAATATTTAATCCCATCTACTGTGAATGTTAATGAATTAGGATATTTCATTTGAAATTTAACCTGTTTATCAATGAGAAATCTGCAGTAAGGAGATAAGGACTGTCTTGCTTGTCTGATTTGCAAAGGTAAATCTTGAGCCAGAGAGATTTTGTTGTTTTTCCACATGATACTTCCACCACTTTTTTTAACAGTTACAAGTATTCTGCTAACATCCTGATAATTGAGTATTTTAACATATACAGGTCTTGGAGTATTAGAAGCTTGTTGTTCTCTCAAAGCTCTGTGTGCCCTTTCAATAATGATTTGCTTTACCATCTCAGAGTCATTTAAGATCACTGTAAATATTTGTCTTATAGATGGGGATTAAGTCATTATATTGCACCGATTCTGGAATTCCTCTAATAATGATGTTATTTCTCCTGGATCTTGCTTCTAAGTCAGTGATTTTGCTTTGAAT
This sequence comes from Protopterus annectens, assembly GCF_019279795.1. Classification (NCBI taxonomy): domain Eukaryota; kingdom Metazoa; phylum Chordata; order Ceratodontiformes; family Protopteridae; genus Protopterus; species Protopterus annectens. The sequence continues at coordinate 639,799,414 of NC_056728.1, read as the reverse complement.
AGCCTGAATATCCGAATCATGTATACTTGTTTTTTTTGCTAGTAGATTTAGTTTGTCTTCATTTTCGGAAATCCGAGCTTCAGATTTTTCCATTCTTTCAAGTAGTTGGTTGCAAGAGTTTCCAAACGTTTGTATTTGGCTAGTTAATTCTTTCAGAGCCTCTTGAATGGGTAATAAGGCAGTTTTGATGTCTTCCATATTTAGTGCTTGATCTAATTTAGTTTTAGTCTCTGGCTTTTGTTGTTCTTGTTGTTTAGTAACTTTTTGCCATTTAGAGATCACATCTTTTTCCGGTGACCGCAGTTCTGAAAGTTTTGTTTTGGTAGTGGTTGTGTCCATATTCTTTTCCTCTTTCGACATCTTTGTCCAGTACAGAAGTATAAAGTGTATAGAGCACACGGTGCCTTTGTTTGATTTCCTTGTCAGAGCCAGCTAATCTATTATAATCCTGTTGAATAATGTATTATTTTTCAGATTTTCTTCTTCCTACAAGGTAATTCGATGAAGTTGTAGTTGTTTTATCGAAGATTTAGTGTTAAAAAGTTCCTAGTATCAATTTAAAGTTTAGATTTCCTCAGGGTATATACAGAGATGTAGTTCAGCAGTGTTCACAGAATGGCAGCCATCTTTGAATCTGACTAAGTACACATTCTACTAAGTAGTAAATAATTGCCTAGCTTGTGTATACTATGGATGGGTATGGCTAAATATCAATGCATTTCTCTGACAGCTGCAGATGAGCAGGCTGTGAACCAGCAAGCCCATGATGCTAGGCTGGAAAGGCTGCATCGCGAGGCAGGTTAGTAATCAGTCTGCATGTACTGTCATAACAAAGATTATAAGAGCCTTAGAACGTGTTGTACCAGTAGAAATAACTGTGTTAATAGTCTGTGAATAAAGATATAACTCCTGGAGTGCTTTTGTTCACCCTTCTCTCATATGTTTGCGATCTGTTCCATACTATAAATAGTACTGTTGTATCTTAAGCAGTGTCACCCACACTGTGGTATGCAGATAAAATGGGTATGAAGGTCTGCATAACAATGTTGGAAGTGTCAAGAGGTCAGACATATTGTACAAGTTAGGGAGACTTAGAAAACAGTTGAAAGCTGTGCATCAATTCCCTGATAGCACAGTGTACTGTGATGTTAGCAATAATTTTTTGTCACACACAGCAGGGGTTTAACTCCTGGGAGTGCTACTATGTTGTATGCATAATCAAACCCCACAACCGTATAGACTGGGATACAATGTTCAGATAGAAAGCTGTATGCATAACTACACCCAACAACTGTACAGAAATTGCTTGAATGTCCAAATTGTAAGTTGTATGCATATTAATACCCCACAATTGCTCCAATCTGTCCAGTATGTCCAGATAAATAGTCCATATCACCAGCTTAGTACCCTGTTCCCCTGAAAGTTCAGTGTGATTATCCAAGAAATGTAGGCAGCTGTTAATGACATATAACTGAAAGTCAAACGTGCACATAGTCAGAGAATATATATGAAAACAAATCTGTCATTCTAGCACTTCACCCAATGTATATGCCAGCAATTCTCAAAATATGTTGCATTAACACCTGCAGCCTGTCACGCCTGTATTTAAGACACAGGCCACGTATATAATAATCTACAAACATACCAGTGTACAATATAAGGCCATTGTGTAGTGTAATAATACATGTAAGGGAAATATCACTGCAATGACTAAGAATGTTGTGAAAACTACAAGGATATATTAGTTGTTAATTGAATTCTCTCTCTCACCCATACCATATGTGCATAATAACCCGATAACACTCCTCAACTGGTATGTCTACACTCCAAATGTTTTTGGGACATATGTCCTAATGGTTAATAAATATTCACATTTGTTTCTATGCATGTGCCATCAATGAAACCCGCATTCTCCTGTAATGGCCACTGTTGTTCCATATATGCATGTGTTCTGCTTGCTCTGCAACTGTGTTAAATCTGGTGTGTCGGGTTAATGGGAATACCTATGCATGCTGTTATAACAAATCCTGAATGCTGTTGACTGTTACTAACCCATGCCTGCCATAAACCTGTGACAACACAGCTCATATGGGAAGGCTGGTCCCAGCGGACCCACCTGTACCACCTCAGCTGACCATGGCACCGGGCACCAGCACATCTGGGTTCCAGCCTGGGACCTTCTCCTCCATGGGCCCTGCACCACTTTCAGGAGGAACCGCTGCAGGGGATGGGGCTCACCCCCCCCTCAGAGCGGGTGCGGAGGGCAACCTGTCCCCCATCAACAGGTCCAGGCTGTGGTGCATAGGGAGCTCAATCTGGAGTATCGAGAGCAGCTACACCAGCTTGAGGGCCGAGTGGCGCTATTAGAGGGTGATCCTGCCCCTCCTACACAGCCCCCAGCACAGCCACCTTTGGGGCTGTGAAGGTGCAGTGGTGACAGCCCATGGGTGGGGACCTCAGTCCCACTGTTTCCAGTTGGGGACTCATGGGCTTGTGACTTCCAAACACCCCTCCCTGTCCAAGGTGTTTACTCCTCACATGTGTCATATACCGGCCCTGTATGTGTCTTGTGTGTCTTGTCTGTTAACCTACCCAACCGCCCTCCTCAAATATACCTACTACCCCTCCCCAGCATCCAACTCTCACCTGAAAAAAAGGGCAATCTGTTCCCACAAAAAAATCTCGCCCCATACATAGTTGTCCATTTTGCACATGTGTCCACTGGACACATGTAATCTGGTCTAATTGGCATCATAATGAATATAAGTTGTCCTCACCCCTCTTGCAGGGGTTTGAGGGTCCAAAATTGCCCGCAAATATAGTGTATATGCACAGCTGTTGCTGTAGAAGAAATGGGCAGCTATGGACTTTTCCTATACCCTTCCTGCACATGCCTAGCTATTTTCCCTACTGTCTTTACCTCTTTGTGCCCCATTTTTTACCACTTTCTTTTCAACCCCTTTTTCTTTACTTTTAAAGGAATTAGTGCTGGGGTAAGCAGCAGTAAGCACTGTTAAGCAGCAGTAAGTGGGTTTGCGCAGGTTTGTGCTAGGGTAAGCTATGCCTACATGGGTTGAGAAATCTGAAGCTAACTGACTGCAAGAAAACATAAGCGGAGATTGGCAGTGCTTACCATCACGCAAACCCGTGCAAACCCACTTACAACTGCTCAAAAGAGCCTTAATCACATTGTATTCAACGGCCCTTGTTCTGCCTAGCAACATAATAAGCAGCCTCTGCTAGGATCAAACCCAGGACCCTGCACACCATAGCCAAAGTGATTTAACACTAAGCCATCTCAGATACAGATATCCTTGATGTATTCACAAACATATCATCCAGCCCAATCATTCAACAGTGCAGAGAATGCATTCCAACATGTAGATTTATCTGTGTGAGTAAATATATTAATGTCTAAATGGTTACAACATATTGATATATGTATATATATATATATATATATATATATATATATATATATATTTATGAACATATAAACATGCAAATGCCTACATCTATAGATATATATGTCCACGTCTACATGTATAAATATGTATGGCAGGTTATATAATTATGTCAGCAGATATATATATATATATATATATATATATATATATATATATATATATATATATATACATATATCTACATATATATATATATATATATACGAATATAAATACATACATAGGTATGTACGGACATACATCTTTAGATAATGGGGAAATAAAACATATATGTCTTTATGCAACGTTAACGGGGTTGAGAGGCCCCACACAATATACATCTGTTACGTATAGGTATACACCCCCAGTACCAACTGTTGCAGATCTCCTAACCAGGACCAGACATGACATGGCCATCCCTAGGATACATATACACAGACACATATATGCAGATACAGGTATATATATATATATATATATATATATATATATATATATATATATATATGTAACTACACATACAATCACAGAGATTTGTACAGCAATATACATATGTAGTACGTGCACACAATATGGAGCAGCCAGTATTCCTACAGCCACCACCTTACCAACTGGAAACTGTATGAGCCACCCATATGAATGACATTCATAGCCTGCAACATATACCCACAGAGATATCAAAGGGTGTAACACCACACACAGGTGTGCATATATTAATGTGAAAGCTTTATTTGTGTACTATGACAGTTGTATATGCCATGTCATACAGCTGTTTAGACACTGACATCCATATGAGCAGTGTAATGCAACTGTGAAACAGTTATACTAAGACAGTAGTCTGGAAAGGTTGACATATGTTGCTATCCAGGCCGTGGCCTCCAAGTAGTACATTAGTAATGACAGACTAGGCCACAGCATACCAGACAATCACCAGTACGTAATGCAGATGTATAGGTCAACAGCCTCTATCTACACTCTGTACACAATCCCTAGGGGGGGCAGACACCAGTTGACACAATGGGAGGTATCTGTTACATAACAAGGCATACCTGACACCATCACAATCACACTGACAAACAGAACATCCCATATGGCAGGAGGCAGTAGGCTGCATTTAACCAAGTGGATTGTATGGTAAAGTACATCCAGATACCTTAAGGCAGCCTATCCCAGATACCCACACATGTTGTGACAGCCTAGGTTTGTCATGGTCCACTCCCCAACACTCACTAATACTAGGTCATATACCACTGTAACATACACTGGCCTCTGGAGTGCATTAGGGCACACATGTATTGTGTAGGTAAAATCCACACATATATGGCCCCAAACCCCCAGTATGTGTGGGGGACACGACAGCAGTGGAGTGATGGCAGGAATGACAGCATGACATACACACAGCCCACTACATAACAACCCCTTACAGCATGTCATATGTGCAAAGCCTGGTATGTAGGTGGAGGACAGAGGCTGGAACACAGGCACATATGTGTAAAACTGTTGTCATACAGTAAGCAAGATATGTATATGTGTACATATCTATATGGATATATGCATACTTATTTATACATATATAATCACCATTTGTCCTGCACATGGAGTGGAGCCCTGCCTCAGCCTCAATAGTCCCAACCTCTCAGTATATTTGTAGACTATTGCTACTGTAATGGGGATTGTCTTCACCGAAATGGTGTGTGTGTGTGTGGGAGGCCACATCTGCTGTTGACATGTGCACCATTGGCTACTTACAGACATCCTATGTTCATCATAGTACAGTACCACTCCTAGCACAGTAATGCCCCTGTGGACTACATATGCGATATGGCCAATATATGTGGACAGTCTGACACACTCGGGTCAGTCCAGGAGTATACACAGAACCCCTTCATGCAAGACATGTGGACGAGGCCTGTCAATGTGGATGTTATCAGCCATGTAGATGGGTATAACAATTACATACTGGTATACATTTGCCCCTATAGTTTATGCATTCATACACCCCTGTCAGTCCTGACACATAATAACTGCTGGTACAGAGGTGCCATGGCCACATACTGTCCACCAGTTACTGACATACATCTGAACAGCATCCCACTGCTTTGTCTGACATACATGACTGTCATGGTGGCCAGGCAGCAGTACATCTGGCAAGTACCTGGACATGACATCTCACTCAATAAGTACAGTAAGCTGCTAGGCATGTAACAAAGTACAGTGCAGGCTACAGGCAGACTGACTCAACACTGGGCTACATCTCCATTGTGGGAATACACATGTACCTGCATAGATAGCAGGCTCTACAGGCATGTCGCATTACAGAGTAACAGACACCTGTGTGAAAGTGCATAACCACAACCAATGTGAACACAACTACAGCCACATATGATAAGCTAGCGTACTATCACAGTATATGGACTATCTGATGTACACCATCCTCATATGAGTCACTCACACAACAACCCTACATATACTAGGCTGCTACACAGTGTGGTCCGATGGCTGTCTGTGGTGTGGGACATGTGTGTGTTTGCCCCTACAAACATGTAAGCTGATAGGGTGACATACAGTGGAGCAGCATGTAACATCAGATAGAACAGGACCAGGAACAATGACATCTACCACAGTCTCTACACAGGCCAAGGTACATATGCACTAAACACACATTGTTGACAATTACCAGACTTTCACATACCTTAGTACTGTACACACAACCACAGAATGCCCAGGCTATGTCCTCAAATATAACTCCAACTATACATAACATGTGTAGCAGTCTGATATCTCACTGACTTATCAAATATGCTGTCACTGAATATGGTGTACAGAACATATGCACCCCCTACTGCATGACATATGTACAAAGGTTGACAGGGTTGTGGCTGGAGGCACAAACACAGGCCCAATATTGGCATGTCACTGTGATGACTTCATACATTTGCTGTCGTAATAGGGTTTGATGCAACATATGTCCTATGAGGGATATGACATCAGTAACTCTCCCGGCTGTCGCCATCTACTGACTGCAATCCTCACACTACCTTCTGCAGTTGAGAGATAGGTGCTCTGTAGGTAACACAAGGAACACAAGCCACCACACACTGCCCAGTCTGCAGATGACCCTACAGATGGGGATTCCTCATAAGCATAGCACTGACATGGCAAATATTAAAACATACTGGTAAAAAAAACACCCTTGCAGGCCCAGCGCCTTTAAACTCCTGGATTCAGATAGATGTGTGCAGAGTTCTTTATAATCTACAGGTTATGTTGTAAACAAGAACGCCAATAAACGAAAAAACCAAATTGAAATTTTATTAAGCTTAAAAACAAGCTTTTCGTCGGTGCTCTGCACCAACTTCATCAGAAAAACAAACTGCAAAACACATTTGTCTCACTATAAATACATCACTACTCCACTCAAATGCGCCCCCTAGTGGCTCCCATTTAAAAAGCACATAATTACACTTTGAAAATTTTTAACTAAGAAGCGGCCAAAATGTTCAACAATTTGGTATCTACTACTCATACCTGCCATCAATGCTGGTAAACCTATGATGCTCCAAATATTGAATTTTAAAGCCACCATAAATACATATAAATACAAATGATCAAATGTGTCAATAGCCATAAGAAAAGTTATGATGTATTTTAAAAATAAGTATAAAAGTGGAAAGAAAATTCCCACAAGTGTTAATATAAACATTAATATAAACAATAAATAGTGGACACAGAAGTGAAATAAAAAATGGTAAAACCCAAGAATATGTTCCCAGATGGCATTAAGTCACTCCAGGGGGCTCAATAGGCTTCTCAATTTGAGAAAGCAACTGATGGAAAGCATACTGTTAAGTCCAGGTAAATGGTAAGCTTCCAACTTAAGTTGCCACATCAACTCCTTGCATTCAAGTCTTAAAGAATCAGGTCCCCCCATAAACTCTTGGTTTAGCTGATCGATGACTGCAAATGAAAAATTCGTGACCTGGATTATCTAATATATGTTTGGCCAGAGCGTTGTCGACCTTCCCCTTCCTGATGGCATATAAGTGCTCGTATACTCATTCCTGTAGTTTCCTATCAGTCTTGCCAATGTAGAAACCTGGGCAGACCGAACACTGGGCTAAATATACCACCCGATTACTGGCACAATTGAATCTTCCTTGTATGAGATATTTCTTATCCCTGATAAAAAAAGCTGAACTTGCTTTAATGTATCTGCAGTACCTGCACATGTTATATTTGAACATCCCAGATCTGGGGGAGGCACCAGCAACTTTGGACTCCAGGATGTTTTTGATATTAAGGCCCCTCCTGAAAGTAACCTTAGGGGGCGATAATAGTCCAAATGCTCCTATTGACTCGGTGGTTAATAAGTGCCAATTTTTCTTTATAATGGACACAATGTCCATTGCATCCAAGTTGAATGAAATTACAAAAGAAAAATTGAAAGTATAAGACTCACTGGTAAGGCGAGGTAAACATAAAGATTTATAAATTTATGTTTACCTCGCCTCACCAGTGAGTCTGATACTTTCAATTTTTCTTTTGTGATTTCATTCAACTTGGATGCAATGGACATTGTGTCCATTATAAAGAAAAATTGGCACTTATTAACCACCGAGTCAATAGGAGCATTTGGACTATTATCGCCACCTAAGGTTACTTTCAGGAGGGGCCTTAACATCAAAAACATCCTGGAGTCCAAAGTTGCTGGTGCCTCCCCCAGATCTGGGGTGTTCAAATGTAACATGTGCAGGTACTGCAGATACATTAAAGCAAGTTCAGCTTTTTCCATCAGGGATGAGAAATATCTCATACAAGGAAGATTCAATTGTGCCAGTAATCGGGTGGTATATTTAGCCCAGTGTTTGGTCTACCCAGGCTTCTACATCGGCAAGACTGATAGGAAACTACAGGAACGAGTATACGAGCACTTATATGCCATTAGGAAGGGGAAGGTCGACAACGCTCTGGCCAATCATATATTAGATAATCCAGGTCACGAATTTTCATTTACAGTCATCGATCAGCTAAACCAAGAGTTTATGGGGGGACCCGATTCTTTAAGACTTGAATGCAAGGAGTTGATGTGGCAACTGTTGAAGCTTACCATTTACCTGGACTTAACAGTATGCTTTCCATCAGTTGCTTTCTCAAATTGAGAAGCCTAGTGAGGTGAAGCCCGCTGGAGTGACTTAATGCCATCTGGGAACATATTCTTGGGTTTTACCATTTTTTATTTCACTTCTGTGTTCACTATTTATTGTTTATATTAATGTTTATATTAACACTTGTGAATTTTCTTTCCACTTTTATACTTATTTTTAAAATACATCATAATTTTTCTTGTGGCTATTGACACATTTGATCATTTGTATTTATATGTATTTATGGTGGCTTTAAAATTCAATATTTGGAGCATCATAGGTTTACCAGCATTGATGGCAGGTATGAGTAGTAGATACCAAATTGTTGAACATTTTGGCCGCTTCTTAGTTAAAATTTTTCAAAGTGTAATTATGTGCTTTTTAAAGGGGAGCTGCTAGGGGGCATATTTGAGTGGAGTAGTGATGTATTTATAGTGAGACAAATGTGTGGTGCAGTTTGTTTTTCTGAGGAAGTTGGTGCAGAGCCGGACTAAAAAGCTTGTTTTTAAGCTTAATAAAATTTCAATTTGTTTTTTTCGTTTATTGGCGTTCTTGTTTACAACATAACCTGTGGATTATAAAGAACTCTGCACACATCTATCTGAATCCAGGAGTTTAAAGGTGCTGGGCCTGCAAGGGTGTTTTTTTTCACCAGTTTGTTTTTTGTTTTTTTGTTTTTTGTTTTTTGTTTTTTGAATTTTTAGAAAATATTAAAACATGTAGGACAGCCATATCCACACATACCCTGTTAAACTAATAGTATCCCAACTGCAGTATAGCAACACTTACAGTTTGCAGTCAGGATAGGCACATCCCCCTCCTGTGTGTTGGCCTGTTTCCACAGTGTATGTAGTCAGAGGTAAGTCCCCAATCCATCTGTGATGCTGTTTGCCAAACAACAGATCTAGTTCCTGCTCAGAGTGAATGAAAAGGCCCAACACTAACAAGATGTTCCTAGATATTGGAGTGTGTTTCCATGCAATTGGCTATGGGAATGTTACCACAGCTGTTCCACATGCAATCAGCTAGAGGAGTGCTGTAATCTGTGCAGAGGCTATCAGCTGATCATGTGCATCACTGACAATACACATGCCGCTGCCTAAGCAAAGCAGGTGTAAGTCTCCACATCCACCAGAGAGGGAGTGAGAGAGGCAGACAGAGGCAAAGATAAGCCAGGGTGGGTTGGGAAAGTAAAATGTAAGCATGTTTGTGTCACACACCTACCAGTCCCAGGTTTCGAACCCATGACTGACTATGTACTGATATCACAACTGTTATCCCTGCACAGTGGATATTGTGATTTATGCTAGGGGCACCATATAAGAAATTTTACAAACACACTCAACATCGGGTCCAGTTGTTACACACTCACAACCACCTCCACACAGGACATGAATGACATACATCAGCACATTAAGACACACAGACACACACACACACACACCTGTCACATCAGGGATTAGAACCCATACCTAACTAGTGATTACACTACAGCAATAGGCCATTACAGAATGCACCACAGTGATTACTGGAGTACTTTTTCCCCAAAGGTTTATTTCACAGTGAGTGACATCAGCAGGCCTGCCATAGTAGAACAAATGAATTGTAGTGAGTGTGACTAGCCAAGCATGCATTGCTCTCTACACAGGGACAGGAAGAGACACAAAAGCATCCACAACTCCCATGTGTGAGAATAGAACCCCTACCAGAGTGCCATATCACACTACAGCAGTACGCATAGCACATACCACAGAGATTGCTGGAGTACTCTTTCCCCAAAGGTGTACTTCGCAGTGATTGACATCAGCAGGATTGGCAAAGTAGGGCATTTGAATTGTAGTGAGTGAGTGTGTGTGTGTGTGTGTGTGTGTGTGTGTGTGTGTGTGTGTGTGTGTGTGCGTGTGTGTTTGTGTGTGTGTGTGTGTGTGTGTGTGTGTGTGTGTGTGTGTGTGTGTGTGTGTGTGTGTGTGTGTGTGTGTGTGTGTCTTTCAGCTTTTCCCGGTTAGGGGTCGCCACAGTGGAACTCTGGTCCACTAATGATTGGCAGTAGATTTTTACGTACTGGCTTGCCAGGCCTAATGCACAACCTTCAATAAAAGGAATGCCCATTCACGCATGTTGCAGATGCTCTAACTGAGAATTGAATGGGCAACGTCTAACTGTGAGGCAACAATGCTACCGCAGCACCACCACCGCATGACTAACCTAAATTGCCCTAATTAGTCTGTATGCATTAACCGCTGTTCTTCCCAGAACAAAAATAACCTGCCTTTGCAGGTCATGAACACAGGACCCTGTACACTATAATCACAGTAATTAACCACTCTGCCATCACAACAGTACATGGGACTGCGGTTCCATCAAAGTGATCCCACCATAGGCTAATCAAACTGAACATGTGAAAGCAATGTATATACAGTTGTCCGTAAAACGTAAAAGACCTCTCCAAGGCCAACTCCATGCTACTCAAGGCAGAAGTGACAATGTTTGTGACACCCATGGAGACAGGAGCTGACAGTTCAGCTGATGTATCCTGCACTAAGACACTGTATCACTGTATGAACACAGCCCCTTGTGCATGATTCCTGACATCCCACATAGAACCATGACGCTCACCTCCCAAATAATCAAGCCAGTCTGGTGGTCTCCTGCCATTAACAGAGTATACAACAGAAGGTAGACACTGTTGAAGGAAAAAAGATAATCCAAGGATGCAAACAACTCCCTTACCAGCTCCACTAAGATGTTGAGATCCCTCATGGAATCCTCCAAAGCTGATTATGCAACTAAAATTGCCACAGATTCCACAGACAACCATACAGCATTCTAAAGTTATGCCCAAATTCTAACTGGCAATGCTCAGAAGTGCTCTGAATGGCATTACGTAGACTGCTCCCACAGAATGTGCCAATATTCCAGCAGATTGATTTAGTGCCACATTCACCCCCTCACATGCCCAAAAGGGCCCATGTCAATACGTAAAGGGTTGCATTGCCCAGTAATCACAGCCACACAGGCAGAAAACGCACTACCCATGACTAAGAATACAGCATCCATGGGACCAGATGGCATCCTGGGCTGTGTACTACTTGAACTACAAAATGGAATGGCAACTCACCTACCTTTCAGTATGTTGCTGTCATGTGTAATCATAGCCTCGCATCAGGCCTGGTGCCCACTGAGTGGTGCCCAGCTGCAGTTATCCCACTCCACAAGGGGGGATCCACCTGTGATCCCTGGAACTACCGTCACATTAGTCTGACGTGCCTGATCTGCATGGCCATGGAATGCATTATCAGAAATGTATTGAACGCAGACACTGGCAACCCTCAAACACTGGACACCACACAGATTGGGCTCATGGAGGGCCAGTCTTGTTTCCTGAAATGATTGACTGCTTTGACTCAGTCTGCATAGTTGTTGAAGAGGGTAAGACAGTCCACAAAGCCTATGTGGACCTCGCCAAGCCCTTCAACACCATCCCCCAGTCTGGAAACATAGATTAACATACTAATCCGGCCATACATCACTATGCCACTTGCTGGTTTGCCATATGGCTTACTGACAGAACCTAATCTGTAGGTGCAACTGACTCCAAATCCATCCACAGACAAGTGACAAGTGGGGTACCTCAGGGTTCAGTCCCAGGACCACTGTTGTTTGACATCTACATCTCTGAAGTACAGGCCAAGAGTATGGGACTCTGGCTAACAAAGGTAACAGATGACTGCAAAACAGGAGTCATTATGAGCCTGACTGTATTGCATGAAATGTTACTGATACCAGCCTGATATCATACAGGTGGGATGGAGTACTGTTAACATCTTGTGCCCCTGCCGAGTAAGGTCCTGGTTATGGGATCTGCAACAGTTGGTAGTGTATTTCCAGGCAGACGTGTTTGGCTGTGGGAGGGATACCTATTCGTGCATGGCATATGTTGTTTATGCCTGTCAACTCCATTAATGGAGCATGTGGACATATATGTTTCTGCTATGTTCCCACATTATCTACAGACGTATGTCCGTATATACCTATATATATATATATATATATATATATATATATATATATATATATATATATATATATATATATATTTGCTTACATATATGTGTGTGTGTGTGTATATATATATATATATATATATATATATATATATATATATATATATTTATATATATTTACATATTTCAATATGTTGCATCTATTTAGACATTAATATATTTTCACACACACATACATACATCTACATGTTGGAATACATTCTCTGTACTGTTGTATGACTGGGCTGTATGATATGTTTGTGAATACAGCAGGATTGTCTATATCTGTGATGGCTTAGAGGTAAATCACTTGGGCTATGGTGTGCATGTTCCTGGATTTGAGCCTAGTAGAGGTTGTTTATTTTGTTGCTAGGCAGAACAAGGGCTGATGGATACAGAGTGATTAAGGCACTTTAAAGCAGTTGTACCCAGGTTTACGCAGAGGTAAGCAGTGCTAAAGTCTGGTTACAGCTTCTTATACTCAGTTAGCTGCTGAATTGCTTAACCTGTGTAGGCATTGCTTAGCTCTGTGCAAACCCACACAAACATGCTTACAACTGCTTTAAAGTGCTTAATCACTGTGTATCCAATGGGCCTATATATATATATATATATATATATATATATATATATATATATATATATATATATATATATACTAATTTCTAAAACTATATACATATATATCAATATATATATGCACATATATACATGCATATGTCTAAATCGACACATATATGTGTCTACACCTATATGTCTACATATACACAGCAAGTTACATATGTGTACACAGATATATATCTATTAGGTGTATACGGACATAGTTATATATATATTAGCAGATGTATAACTCTATATAGGTATATATGGCCATACATTTGTAGATAGCAATGGCAGATAAATACACATATGTCCACATGCACCGTTAATGGGGTTGAGAGGCCCCACACACTATCCATCTTGTATGAATAGGCATCCCCCACAGCCAAACAAGTGACTGGCCTTGATGTCACGTGTATGGGTATGGCTTTGCACCCCAGCCTCTCAGCTAATTTACATCTGTTATCCCTGTATGGTTGACATTATGATATATAGTAGGCCCACCATAAAAGAAATAAGCAAAACCCCCTCCACATTGCCCACAGGTGTCACACACTCACAACCACCTCTACACAGGATATGAGTTACAAACACACACACCTGTTATGTCTGGGAGTTGAACCCCTACCTAACTAGTTTATTACACTACAGCACTACGCAGTTATAGTACACGCCACAGACATTACTGAAGTACTTCTTCCCCAAAGGTGTATTTCACATTGAATGACATCAGCAGGATTACCAAAGAAGGCCATTTCAAATGTACTGTGAGTGACTAACCTAAAATGCATAGTTCCCTACACAGACAGTGAGACACACACAAAACATCCACAAGTGACATGTGGGTTAAGAACCCCCGACCAAGGTCTATATCACACTACAGCATGGAGCTGTTATAGGACACACCACAGGGATTACTAGAAAATCCTTCCCCAAAGGTGTATTTCACAATGAATGACAGCAGGATTGCCAAATTAGGCCATTCGATATGTACTGAGAGTGTGTAGCCTATAATGCATTCCTCCATACACAGACATTGGAACACACACAAAACATCCAGAACTGCCATGAGTGGAGATAGAACCCTAACACGGTTCTAGATCACACTACAGCTGTACGCAGTTACAGGATACGCTACAGACATTACTGAGCTACAATCTTCCCAGAGGTTTATTTCTAGGTGGGTGACATCAGCAGCCTTGTCAAAGTTGAGTATATGAATTCTAAGGAGTGTGAGTACCCTAAAAAGCATTGTTCTCTACTCAGTCTAAGACATACAGAGACACATGCACACACAGATATACACACACACACAGTTGTCAAATCTGGGGTTGGAACATCTACCTAACCACTTTATCACACTACAGCAGTACGCGGTTACAGGACGCACTATGGAGATTACTGGGTTATGTTTTTCCCAGAGGTGTATTTCTAGGTGAGTGACATCAGCAGCCTTGCCAAAGTTGAGTATATGAGTTGTACGGTGTGTGAGTAGCCTAATAAGCATTGCTCTTTAGTCAGTCAGACACACACACAGTTGCCAAGTCTAGGGTTAGAGCACCTACCTAACTAATTTATCACACGACAGCTGTACATAGTTACAGGATGAGCTACAGAGAGTACTAGGCGATTACTTTCACAGAGTTGTATTTCCAGGTGAGTGACATCAGCAGCCTTGCCAGAGTTGAGTATATGAATTGTGCGGAGTGTGAGTGGCCTAAAAAGCATTGCTCTCTCTTCAGTCAGACACACACACAAACACACACACACACACACACACACACACACACACACACACACACACACACACACACACACAGTTGCCAAGTCTGGGGTTAGAACACCTACCTAACTACTTTATCACACAACAGCTGTACGCAGTTGCAGGACATGCTACAGGGATTACTAGGCTATTGCTTTCCCAGAGTTGTATTTCCAGGTGAGTGACATCAGCAGCCTTGTCAGAGTTGAGTATATGAATTGTACGGAGTGTGAGTGGCCTAAAAAGCATTGCTCTCTACTCAGTCAGACACACAAACACACAGATTCATACACCAACACACACAGTTGCCAAGTCTGGGGTTAGAACACCTACCTAACTACTTTATTACACTACAGCAGTACACAGTTATGGGACACACCATGGGGATTACTGAGCTACAGCTCTCCCAGAGGTGTATTTCACATTGAATGACCTTAGCAGGCTTGTCATGATACTGCTATGGGGAGGGTGGTGTGTGCATGGGCCATAACCCATTCATGTAGGGGTTGTCATGCCACATGCAGGCACACACGGGATCATATGCCCCAGGTACGTGTATACAGCTACTAGGTGACTACTTCCTTGTACAGTCATGTTGCACAGCTGGCACGTCCACCATATAGTCTGTTATGCTGACAGATACTGGTGGCTAGTATCTGCAGTGAGTGACACCTGCACCTCATGTGTTTGGGGCCCTTTGGCTGTGTGCTTTGTGGACAGGCGCAGATAGCTCCTTGTCATGGTCACCCTCTTCTGCACATCTATGTCCATCTACCTTTGGCTTATTATAGTGTGTTATCCTTACATATATGTCTGTATTCCTGTCCACTGTGTGTGCAAGGCAGGAGTGGTGCATACTGACATGTGTCTGCAATAAGAACTGCAACTGCCAGATATGTCTGGTCCGCTGGTGTTTGCAGACATGGCCTTCATGTGTTTAAGTGTGTGAGCATGTCCAGTATGACCTTTCAGTATGTTGCTGACTGACATTGCCTTCATTCGTCTAAGTGTGTGAGCATGCCCAGTATGGCCATCTATACTGCATGTATGGATCAAGTTCAGGTAGTTTGTACTGCGGTGCTGACCTTTGTGTTGTACACTGACAGGTAGCATGCTGTGTCTGCAGGGTATACATCGGTCATTTGGCATTGACTGTTGCTACATTTCTGCATAGCGGGGGGGGGGGCACCTGACTGTTTCTACATTTCTACACAGGCGTGGGTGGGGGGCACACCTGACTGTTACTATAAGTGTAAGAAGGATGGTGGGGCACACCTGACATGTTTACTCATTTGCTAGGACTGTACTAGTATGTCGGGTACACCATTTCAGTCTGTGGACTTACCTTTTGTGCTGGCTAGAGGCATACCAGTGTACTACAGATCTTTGCGTTCACTACCTACATATTAGTTTTTGACTTCCTAAACTTCACAACTTACATCCCACTTCCTGGCCTGCTGTAGTCTGTCTGTGTAGGCCTGGGGGAGGGGTTACCCATAGGGCTCATTCAAAGGACATAGTACAGCATTTGTTTGTTTTTGTCTACACCTATCCTGCTGGCTGGGACTGTTGTTGGGTATGTGCCCCCCCCTGACTGGCATGTGTGAGTCACATACCTTGTGGGTGTCCCAGTATTGAGGGCGGTGCTGCAGGGCTGTCTATGTCAGTTGCACATAGTACACTGCCTATTCATGGTTGAGCACAGGTAGTGCCATGTTTGGCATCCCTTTTACTGTATGTGAAAGTCAGAGAGAGGTGTCATTCCCTGTGTCCCTACTGTGTCAGTACATGTGCCATGCATTGCCTCTTTGCCAAGGCCAGGGCATACTGGGCACACCTTCTTCTGCCTACTGGGGCAGGCTCAGGTTGTTCCTCCTCCGAGTCACTCTGTGCCTGTGCATGCCTTGGCACTGGTGGGGGGCTGTGTGGCCCTACCTTATGCTGTTCCTGCTGCAGCTGTTTCTGCAGGATCATATTGTGTAGCATGGCACATACAAGGACAATTTGGGTACATGTAGTTGGTGAGTACTGCAAGGCTCCACCAGATGTGTCCAGGCACTGGAACCGTGACTTGAACATCCCAAACACACACTCTATTATGATTTGTGTTTGTGCATGTGCCTCATTATGGTGTTCTTGTTCGGGAGTGTGTGCATTTCTGATGGGTATCATCAGCCATGGCTCCAGTGCGTATCCAGCATCCCCCACTAGGTGACCATGTGGGATGTCCCCATTGGCAAATGTCTGGTACAGCTGTGTCAGATGCCAGATGTGAGAATCGTGGTAGCTTCCAGGGCAGCCAGCACACACATTCATTATTATGCCCTGGGCATCGCACATGACCTGGCAGTTGATGGAGGGGAAGCCCTTGCGGTTGATGTAGACCCTACCCCACTCACCTGGTGGTGCTTTAATGCGTATGTGCATGCAGTCTATTGCACCCACTACCTCAGGGTATTCTGCTATTTGGTGGAAGAGACGCATATTGCTGGCCAACGCCTCACGGGTAATGGGGAAATATACGTGCTCACCGACATGTGCTGATATGGCATCCAGAAACTGGTGGAATACCCTGGATGCTCATGCCTGTGTAATCTACATCATATCCCCAGTTGGCCTTTGGAAGGTACCTGTGGCTAGTATTCTTAAGCCTACACATAACTTGGCATTCACTGGGATGGGTTCCCCTCTGTTAGTTCTGTGTGTGAGGTGTGGCCAGCATAACTCAACAATTTGCTGTAGGAGGTCCCTGTCCACCCTATAGCACTCCACTATCTCCAGCTCATGTAGCCCTTGGTAGGTTACCCTGGGTCTGTACACTCTTCTCCGTCTTCTCACTGTGGGTTGCCCAGCAGCATTCACATCCTCACCACCCTCACCCTCTTCCACAGGCTGGTTTATGATAGCAAAAGCAGCCCCTAACATTTTTTTCTCTTGCTTTCATTTTGTAAAATTTCCCTGTCTGTATACACCAGTGGTGCAGAGGTTTTGGGAAAAACAAGGGGGACAGGTGTTTGCATAGTTTATAGTGGTGTGCTGGGCTCGGCTGGTCTGCTGCCTGTGTAATTGGCTGATTCTGATACATTTCACCTGTCAGCAAAGCTAGTTCTCCTTGATTACCTTCCACTGCTATTTTCCCTTCCCACTGCCTCCCACTTTAAGCCTGTGTGTGCGCCACACAAACAGAGTGCTCAAATGTGCACAGGTCTGCTATTTCCTGGTTTGTTTTATCAAGAACGAATTGGATAAATGGTTTCAGTGTTGTTGAGTTATTTGTCTGAGGAAGTGCACGGAAGTTTGGTGCATGAAAGCGCTCACAATAAATACATTTTTCAACAACACTTCTGGATTTTTGGTCTACTGGTTTGCCACTGATCTTTTTCGCAGTTTGGTTTGTGTTTTCTTCATTTTGATGGCCGACAATTGTGGTAATCAGCAGTCCCAATCCATGTTTACTTTGAGTCCAAACAGTCCCAGTGTTTCGAACCATGACGTGGACTCTATGGGAAACCTAACAGCATTGATCCAACAACTGACCCAGAGGGTTGATGACTTGGTGAGGAGAATGTCCGACCAAGGGAAAGAAGTTCAACCAGTGGTATGACCCAGGACAGGGGTTGTTTTCAATACTCGAGTAGCCCCTGAACCTGGTATGAATACTCTGGTTTCTGCTTTAGCTCATAATTTAACAGGCAATACTAGATTGGCATCTGCAGAAACCATTGATAATAACAGCAACTGACAGCGGATTCTTCCACCAACAGCTGAATCTAACAACAACCATAATTTTACAGGTAGTTATGGTAACATTCTACCTAATTTAGGTGATTTTATGAACATGCCTAATATTGCTTTCTCAACGGATTCTGTGACTGTTTCCACAATTAGTAGCTCTCAAGATAATTTACTTAACATTGTTATGAGATTGAAACAGTTCGACAATATACTACTTAAATATAAAAAACTGCAAGTTGAAGTATTATATTTCCAGGAATGTACAAGATTAAAAATTGTTCCAAAAGGTCTACGCCAATGGAAATATCCATCAGGTGTAATTAAAAACTCTGATTTCCATTTACAACTCGTGGAATTATTCAACAAGCAAGGTCTTGAGTTGTTGGGACTACTTATTAATCAGTATAACAGACAAATGATTGAGTTAAAAAATCAATTAGACTTAGTGGATAAAGATATTTTATCAGATCCTGATTTTGCACGTTATGAATAGGATTATAAGAGAATCTTTTCAAGTATCGATTCTCTTTTAATCAAAATTACTGATACCAAAAAGAGTAAAATTAACTGAGATAGGCTGGCTTATGCACGCCAGCAAGCATATCCGGATCCACCGCTTAGACGCAGTGATGGTGATCCCAATACCCCTATGGCCTCGGTTTCCATGGCAACAGACAACAGCGATGACCCTGACGTAGACGACATCACGCAATCACCTGAAATACGTAACTCTGCCCAAAACGGTGGTAACAGTTCAAAAGTTAGGCGAAGTGAACGTATTTCCAAACAACAACAACAGCAACAGCAAAATGGTCAACATAGCGCAGTAAATGGGAAACTTGGTTTTTACAACAGAAACATCAATTCCAACAAAGTGAAGTCAGGTTGGAATTGTCGGCCACAACGCAAGAAGAACAACAATCGGCGCAGGAGATAAATGCTGTGAGTCAACCAGAAATTTTGGTTGTGTTGGCCAGCACTAGTGGTGACTTTAAAGTTTATAATTTTTCTTCTTTAAGTATACCACAGGATTTAGTTGAATTACTATCCAAAGGTTTTAATTTTGTTCCTTGTTCTAAGCCCGACTTAGGTCGGGTTCTTTGTGATCTTAAATTATATGTACACAAATTGAATTTAAATGTGATGTTTAAAAATACAAACAGTGCATTTTCCAACCAGCGAGTAGCTAGTACATTCAATCCCCCTATTGATAATACCTTGGTACTCTTTGAGAAAATGTCTGAAATTTATTTTAGGGATGTAGTGGGTAATTATCACTACAACAAGAACAGACATACTGGTAACATTACACAAATTGAAAGGGATCTCATCGAATATATCAGAGCTCATAGAATTCGAGTCATGAAGCCTGATAAAGGTGGCGGAGCTATTTTCATGAATGAATCTGATTATGACAATAAGATGTATGAAATGTTGTCAAGTTCCAATTATATTAAGGTGTCTTTAAATGAGCTAAATCAAGCTCAACAAAAAATCAAAAACATTTTGAGTGATCTTTTCATCGAAGCTAGTATTACTTTAGATACATATCACTATTTGACCATGCCAGCGCCCCTTACTCCCGTCATATTTGGGGTTCCTAAATTACATAAAAATATTATTAATCCTCCATTCAGGCCTATTATTGATGGACGGAAATCCATCACTTATGCATGCGCAAAATGGGTCGACACTAAATTAAAAGAAGCATTGGTATCAGAATCCCAGATATGCCAAGATTCGTGGCATGTGTTACAACACCTAAATGATATTCCCTTTGACACATCCTATGGATTTTTAACAATAGATGTCCGGGATTTGTACACCGTTATTCCACAGGGTTTGGGCATGGAGTGGGTAAGAGATTTTATGTTATACAAACAAATCCCAGGCCATGATACTGATTTAACCATTACTTTGTTAGACATTGTGCTAAGTAACAATTATTTTATGTTTAAAAGAGAATTGTTTCTACAAAAATCAGGTGTCGCAATGGGCTCCCCATGTGGAGGGAGCTTTGCCAATTGCGTCATGGCATTCTGGGAGTGTACCTTTCTGTTCCCACATCCCTGGTTCAATGATATCGTCATTTGGTATACACGTTACCAAGACGATATCTTTATCATTATGAACGGGAGTCAAGAAGATGCTAAGAAACTAGTTGAAATAATGGGTTCATTTACATCTTTTCTTGATTTCACTTTTCAATATAGTGAAAAAGGTATTAATTTTCTGGACATTTATTTGGACAAAGATCTGACACAAAACAGATACAGAACTAAGATACATAGGAAGCCACTTTATAGTAACACCTTCTTACATTTTACTAGCAATCACCCATTTTTCCAGAAAAAGGGTGTTGTAAAAGGCCAATTAGTTAGAACTTCCAGGATGTGTTCTAGTGACGATGATTTTGAACATGAATGTAATTTACTAAAAGAAATGTTTTTCAATAGAGGATATCCCCTTATGTTAATAAACATCTGAATCAAGGAAGTTACGTATAAGAGGTCAGTTGGTTTATTAGGACCCATTCTGACCAAAGGTTATATACATGATTATAGGGAGATTGATAGGTTTGAAAAAATGACATCAGTTGAATCTTCCATTAAAGTTAATAGCAATTTTTGTACTAGTTTAGTGACCCAGTTTAATGATATATCTTCCCAACTTAGAGAAATTTTAAATAATAATTGGGGGCTTATTATACAAGATCAGGCACTTAATACAATTTTAGGTCCAAGACCATTAGTGGTATTCAAGAAGGCACCGTCGTTGAAAACATTACTTGAAATGCCTTACAAACAATATAAACCCAACAGAGGCATGTATAAATGTGGGCATTGTAATTACTGCAAGTTTATTCAAACAGGGTGCACATTTTCTATCAGGGGTGTGAAATATCACATTCCAGATAAATTTAATTGTGAAAGCCATGGTGTAATATATTTGGCTTTATGCCAATTATGCCCGGTGTTTTATCTGGGCAAAACCGAGCGTCAATTGAAGCAGCGCATATCTGAACACATCTATGCGATATCTAAAGGTACACCAACCAACTCTCTGGCGAGACACATTAATGAATATAATACCCATGTTTTTAAATTTACAGTAATGCAGCAAGTTTGTAGGAACCCAAGAGGAGGTCCTTGGCATTTAAAACTAGAGGAACAAGAGTTGTTGTGGCAACTTAAAACTAATGCATATGTTCATCCTGGCATTAACGATCTATGCTCTGTTAAGTGTTTACTTAAGTTAAAAGCTTTAGAACGTTGAATAATAGGGATTTATTTTTATGTATTTTTTCACATATTAGGATATTTTCAAGTACATTTTATTCTAAATAGATCTATTTTATGGTTGTAGTTGGTTATTATTGTATCCGTTTTAATTCTTCTTTCTTCTTTAAGCTTAACCCGAGGATTATTCTTAATGTGGGTAGCTTTAAATTTTAATTAAAAAGTAAAGTAATTGATGTTAATTAATTTTATCAAGAACGAATTGGATAAATGGTTTCAGTGTTGTTGAGTTATTTGTCTGAGGAAGTGCACGGAAGTTTGGTGCATGAAAGCGCTCACAATAAATACATTTTTCGACAACACTTCTGCATTTTTGGTCTACTGGTTTACCACTGATCTTTTTCGCAGTTTGGTTTGTGTTTTCTTCGTTTTTATTTCCTGGTTTAACTTCCTTTTTCTTCTTGTAAGACCCAGTGCATGGCGTGCACACCCGCTTACACTTTGTAAAGACTGCTAGGCAGTTTGGACACACCTCTAGCTTAACTGTGCTAAGCTAGGAGCAGTCCCGAGCCACAGGGTTCCAATCCACTTACAGTATACCTGACACACATACCCATAATGTCACCTATATCCTTGCACCCAGCTATTTATACTCTTCCACTCTTGGGACCTGCCTCACACCCTGGGAAAATCTGGGATTCACTAACCTTTCCCCCACTTGCATAGGATTGCCTGCTAATACATAGTTAGATGTCCCACACTGAGCCTCCCCCCTTAGCAACCACTACTCATTGGCCAAGTTGTCTTTTGCCTGCCATTGACTTGCATGACAGAATACTGATTTTTGTTAGAATGCTCATTTTCAATTTATTTTCTTATTTCCCTCCCGATCCCATTTGAGCACCTCTGCCCTATACTTAAACAGGAGAGATCGGCGAAAAAAAATAAAAGTTGTTTTATTTATTTTTTAAACAGTTTGCAATGCCAATGGCCTTCTACTTGGCCATTGGCATGCTTCCTCAATAATATGCAGCCTTTATTTGGAGCCGTCATAGCTCCGTTTTGGAATTTTCAGAAATGTACTCAGTTACTAACCGAGTACATTTCTGCAGGTTGCACTTGTCTGGCATGGACTATTGCAAGCTTCCAGGATTGCAATATCACCTCATTTGCATGGATTTCTCCAGCAAATTAGGTGATTTGCATACCAGGGCTTAGTCCGTGCAAGATTAGTGCTGGTGCTCTCGTGCACGCCCCTGCCGGCTGTTCCTGGATCGCACGGCAGACATATTGCCTACATAAGCTACTGCACTCATCCGTGCAGGCTTTTGAGATTCCGGGTGACTATTATTTTGTCAGACTTTTATGTCTTAAAATAGTAATGAAACCAGAAACTAAATAAATCCCAAAGTAACTTGCTGGTCACATAAAACATTATGATAAATTTAAGTCTGGATAAATACCATAGAAATCATTCCAACCACTGCTAGCATCTTTGAATGATCTATCAAATTTAGCTGAATTTCATAATCTTAAAATGAGTTTGCACATGACTGTAGTAGATGTTAAAAGTTATTTCATCACATTCAATCGAGAAAGAAGCAATATAATATTAATGAAGTAACAAATGCAACTTCATGATTCGTTTCTCTTGATGAAACATTGGTAAGAAGACCTATGATGGTCAGTTTACTGCCATATTCCTCCTTTAACCTCCTAATGTTTACCATATACCAAAGTGTCTGATTGCAAAATCAAAGTATATAAAGCAAATCCATAGGATTTGCGCATCCAACTTTGATGTCAATGTTCAGTTGTGTTTCTGTTCTGATAGCAAAGGGAACATTCACATGTGCACACTTGCATGAGTATACACAGGCACACACACACACACACACACACACACACACACACACACACACACACACACACACACACATGTTTGTATGTGCACATTTATGTGTGTGTGTGTGTGTGTGTGTGCTTTATATTATACATATAGCATAGTCTGGTGAAGATAAATGAAACACCTCATACTGTGGGATTAGTAAATGAGTTCCATGTTCAACTGTGAAGCCTCACATCGCAAACACATAATAATGTAATTTCTGAGCCCTACAGTAAAAAAAAAAAATATTTAATTTGGCTTGCACCAGGCATCCACTGATTTCATTTATTCATTTTTTTCTGCAATTCATTTCAATTGGATTCAGTAATAAACTGTTTCACAGAAAATAACTTTACTGTGGAATAGGCAGCCTTTATGAGTGGAATTACATAGGTATTTGAGTGCATCAAAGCTCTTATTAATTACATTTTTCCTGATTAGCTATTTTTTTCTTTTTATCAGCTGGAACGTGTCATTTTGGCTTATACTTCCAGTATAACTATGATTGGAGTTAGTACTAACTTCATAGGTGTTTACTAGGCTAACGATCACAAGGGCCTTTTTAAGCTTAGCCATGCATCCCAAATCTGTGACAAGTTCTGGTACCGTTCATAAGTGTAAGCATGGGCCTGGGAGATGAACCATTTACAAGCAGAGGCCTGGGAGATGAACCATTTACAGGGCGACTATGTCCATTAGAGTTAGGGAGGAACTCTGCTCTCTGGGATACATATCTGTCTCTTCAGCAGGTCCTATTTATATCACAGGCAATCTTTAAATCCTTAGAACAGGTAATTATGGTGGAGTGTGTTTTGCGGATATGCAAGAGGTCCATCAAAGTGGAGTCTGACAATGCCTTGTATGCCAGAAAATAGTTCTCCTCTCAACGGCCTGTAGGAGAGAAAGAGATAGAGAGAGAGAGAGAGAGAGAGAGAGAGAGAGAGAGAGAGGGAGAGAGAGAACAGAGAGATAGGGTCTTGAGGCAGTCTGCATAGGACATTTAACTTATGCCCTGTATTGTTTTAGTGATGAACCTCTGTGGATATTGCAATTGTTGGATATGCCTGGTTAGGCATATACCAGAAGGGCATTGTACTCAATGATAGGTCTGATGAATGCTGAATACAGTGGAACAATGGTTTACCTTGGACCTAGATGCCATACCTTTGTTTATGAGTCGCACTACATAGAATGAATTGCTCACTACTGTACACACATGATGATCAATGTCTATATTACTGTATATGTGTGTACCCAAGTCCCTGACTACTGGGTCAGCTCTTAGGGATGTGTTGTCAATGTAATAGCTACTGGGGTGGATGACATCTGGAAGGTACTATTTTAAATTTCTTGGCATTTAGTTATAGCCCATGGCTCTGACACCAGTTATTTGTCTGTGTCAGAATTTCCTGGAGAACATTTGTGTCAGTAGGGGATACAATGACAGCTCTTAATTTGCAATCACCTGTAAATTTAGTCAGCCAGATGCTATTGACATTGGCCTTGACTTCAGAGAAGTAAATGCCAAAAATGAGAGGTCTCCGCACCAGTCCCTGAGGGACTCTGCTCATGATTGTTGTCTTTGTAGAGGTGGACCCCCAGTTCTAATTTTCTGGGTCCTGTTTGTGAGACAGCTGGCTCTCCACTGGGTGACATAAGAGTTTATATCAAACCTCTTGAGTTTGTTAATAATGCCTGAGTGAGGTATTGTGTCAAATACCTTGGCCAAGTCAATGTAGGCAGTGTGAACCATTTTGCCCTCATCCAATCCTTTGGTGACTGTCTCAAAGAAGTCCACCAGGTCGTGTAGCCATGACCTTCCCTTGATGAAACCAAAATTGGTTTGGGTCCAGTGTCTGGAGGTTTCCTATATCATTATTTTTATTTCTATGTAAATTCTTTCCATGGCGTTACATATGAGACTAATGAGACTTATGGGTCTGCAGTTTCCAGGGTCTGTAGATGGTCCACCTTTCTGCAGAGGAATGACTGTTGCTGTTCTCCCTTTGTGAGACAAGAAGCTTGTTTGGAGACTACAGTTAAATAGTTTCAGAGGGCGTGATAGGTCATGTTTCATGCTAAAACTTTGGAAATGTGGAAAAATGAACAGGCAAATCCACTATATATATATATATATATATATATATATATATATGTGTGTGTGTGTGTGTGTGTGTGTGTGTGTGTGTGTGTGTGTGTGTGTGTGTGTGTGTGTGTGTGTATGTGTGTGTGCCTGTGTGTGTATTTAATACCCAAAACAATTTTGTCTCACTTGGGAGACTTCATCAGAATGTACATGTTACAGATTCCACTTCATTTTATACTACTTATATTTTGTAATTAAGTAATTGAAACAGAACTAATTAAAATATTTTTTGAAGGGACACACATAGGTATTTTAAGAATGGTAATTGTGGTACAATAGGCATTATTTATTTAGCTAAATGGCCTGGATGTGATGAGTTCTACATAGGTAAAACAGAAAGGGCATTGAGAAAAAGGATATATGATCAGAATTATATTGGTAAAAGAAATGTTAATAATGCCCTGGTTATACACACAGAAAACTGTAGCAATAACAATAGATTTTTGATTAGAATAATTGAAATTGTTGAGAGAGATCGTGGGGGGTTAGAATCTAAAGAGGATATATGGCAACTGAAGTTAGATGCAAGTTACTCCTGGTTTAAATGACAGTATTGTTTTACATTCAGCACTTAAGCTAAGAACTTTGAAAATATGAAGTAACAGTCCAAGTTACTAGCTTTAAATTGTGTTAGGCACTTTTCTTAATTTTCTTCTTTTGTGGAAGGTTTTACTGTGTATTTATTCAAATGTATTTAGATTCCAGGGTGCTTAGGAACTTGGAGTGAGAGTCTAGGGACATGGTTGGGGTTCTGTAGCAGGCTATCCCCCGGATTTATGAAGCCCTTTATAGCATGCAGGATTAGTATAAGAGCTATTTTTGGCAATATGGCTGACTTGTGATCCAGGAACGAGCTCCTGGGATGTGCACGTGAGCTCTTAGGCTAATCCTGCATGGACCGAGCTCCTGTATGTAAATTACCCTCATTTGCAGGTGAAAACCATGCAAATGAGGGTAATCTGTGATCCAGGAAGCCAGCAGCTGTCAGTGCAGGATGAGTGCAGTCTGCAGAAATATACTCGGTTAGTAACTGAATACATTTCTGCAAACTACAAAACGGAGCTACGACAGCTCCAAATAAAGACTGCATATTATTGAGGAAGCATGCCAATGGCCAAGTAGAAGGTCATTGGCATTGCAAAGTGTTTAAAAAAAAAACTTTTATTTTTTTTCGCCGATCTTGGCTGTTTAAGCATAGGGCAGTGGCGCACAAATGGAATTGGGGGGGGGGGGATAATAAAATAAACTTAAAATAAGCATTCTAAGTAAAAATCAGTATTCTGCCATGGCAAGTCAATGGCAGGCATAAGACAACCTGGCCAGTGAGTAATGGTTGCTAAGGGGGGAGGCTCAGTGTGGGGCATGTAACTATGCATTAGCAGGCAATCCTATGCAAATGAGGGAAAGGTTAGTGAATCCCAGTTTTCCAAAGGGTGTGAGGCAGATCCCAAGAGTGTAAGAGTATAAATAGCTGGGTGCAAGACTAGGATATAGGTGACATCATGGGGGGGGGGTGTCAGCATACTGTAAGCAGACTGGTCCTGTGGCATGGGATTGCTCCTTAGTACAGCTAAGCTAGGGGTGTGTCTAAACCTGCCTAGCACTCTTTACAAAATGTAAGCGGGTGTGCATGCCATGCACCGGGTTTTACAGGAAGAACAGGGAAGTTAAACCAGGAAATAGCAGCTCTGTGCACATTTGAGAACTCTGTTTGTGCAGTGTGCACATGGGCTTAAACAGGGAGGCAAGGGGAAGGGAAAACAGCATTAGGAAGGTAATCAAGGAGAACTAGCTTAGCTGGCAGGTGAAATGTATCAGAATCAGCCAATTACACAGACAGCAAACCAGCACAGCCCAGAACACTACTATAAACTAAGCAAACACCTTCCCCTCTGGTTTTTCCACAGTCTACACCACTGGTGTATACATGCGGGGAAATTTTAACAAACAAACCTACAAAATGAGAAGGGCTGCAGCAGGCAACATAGAACATTATGTGCAAGAGGCTGAGGGTGGTGAGGATGTGAATGCTGCTGAATAACCTACAGTGAGGAGATGGAGAAGAGTGTATAGAGCCAGGGTAACCTACCAGGGGCTACATGAGCTGGAGATAGTGGCACTATAGGGTGGACAGAGACCTCCTACAGCAAATTGTTGAGCTGTGCCGGCCACACCTGACACACCAAACTGTTCAATGGGAACCCATCCCAGTGGATACCAAGGTATGTGTAGGCCTAGGTATACTAGCCACAGGTACCTCCCAAAGCAGAACTGGGGATATCATGAGGATCTCACAGGCATCAGCATCCAGAGTATTCCACCAGTTCCTAGATGCCATGGCAGCAACACTTCCTCAACACATGTGAGGTGCTGACCAGCAATATGCGTTTCTTCCACCAAATAGCAGAATACCCTGAGGTAGTGGGTGCAATAGATGGCATGCACATATGTATCAAAGCACCACCTGGTAAGCAGGGTAGGGCCTACATCAACAGCAGGGGCATCCCCTCCATCAACTGCCAGGTCGTATGTGATGCCCAGGGCATTATAATGAATGTGTGTGCTAGCTG
Organism: Protopterus annectens; assembly: GCF_019279795.1. Taxonomy (NCBI): domain Eukaryota; kingdom Metazoa; phylum Chordata; order Ceratodontiformes; family Protopteridae; genus Protopterus; species Protopterus annectens. The sequence continues at coordinate 639,770,841 of NC_056728.1, read as the reverse complement.
CCTTGGAAGCTATGAAGATTCACACATATGGCATCTGATGCAGCTGTACCACAGATTTGTTAATGTGGACATCTCCTACGGTCACCTAGTGGGGGATGCTGGGTACCCACTGGAGCCATAGCTGATGACACCCATCAGAAATGCACACACACACCTGAACAACAATGCCGCAATGAGGCACACGCACAGGCCAGACATATAATAGAGCATGTGTTTGGGATGCTCAGGTCATGGTTCCGGTGTCTGGACACATCCAGTGGAACCTTGCAGTATTCACCAGCTACATGTACCCAAATTGTTATGTTATTGCTATGCTACACAATATGATCCTGGGGAAACAGCTGCAGCAGGAACAGCATGGGGCAGGGCCACACAGCCCCCCACCAATGCCAAGGCCTGTACAGGCACAGAGTGACTTGGAGGAGGAACAACCTGAGCCTGCCCCAGTAGGCAGAAGGAGGCATGCCCAGTATGCCCTGGCCTTGGCAAAGAGGCAACGCGTAGCATATGCACTGACACAGTAGGGACCCAGGGAATGACATCTCTCTCTGACTCTCACAGACAGTAAAAGGGATGCTAAACATGTCACTACCTGTGCTCAACCATGTATAGGGAGTGTGCTATGTGCATTCAACATAGGCAGCCCTCCAGCATCATTGTCAAGTCTGGCACACCCTCAAGGTAAGTCAATCAACCTACCAATTGCCAAATGGAGTAGAATGTATTGTTACCTGTAGCTATGGTATGGATGTGAGCATGCAAGGGAATTGGGTGGCGGAATGAAATGGCAGCAGACAGTAGACAACCATAGTGGCACCATGACATCTGTAACACATACTGGAGTCACCATAGTAGCTAGTACTACACAGGGTGACAAAACCCATTGCAGGAAATGGGCAACGTGTGTCCATAAGACCCACACATGCCAGTCAGGAAGGTTTACATACCCAACAGTCTCAGCCAACAGGACAGGTGTAGACAAACACTAACAACTGCTGTACTATGGCCTCTGAATGAGCCCTATGGGTAACCCCTCCCCCAGGCCTACACAGACAGACTACAGCAGACCAGGCAGTTGGATGTAAGTTGTGAAGGCTAGTAAGTCAGAAACTAATATGTAAGTAATTAAAGCTAAGATCTGTAGTACACTTGTATGCCTCTAGCCAGCATGATAGGTAAGACTACAGACTGAAATGGAGTACCTGACATACCAGTACTATCCTAGCAAATGTGTTCAAGTGTCGGGTGTGCCCCCCCATCCTACGTACACTTATAGTAACAGTCAGGTGTGCCCCCCCACTCCTGTGTAGAAATGTAGAAACAGTCAGGTGTCCCCCCGCTATGCAGAAATGTAGCAGCAGTCAATGCCAAATGACCGATGGATACCCTGCAGATACAGCATGCTACCTGTAGGTGTACAACACAAAGGTCAGCACTGCAGTACAAACTAGCTGGACTTGATCCACACATGCAATACAGATGACCATACTGGGCATGCTCACACACTTAGAGGAATGAAGGCAATGTCAGTCGACAACATACTGAAAGGTCATACTGGGCATGCTCACACACTTAAACACATGAAGGCCATGTCTGCAAACACCAGTGGACCAGACATATCTGGCAGTCGCAGTTCTTAGTGCAGACACATGTCAGCATGCACCACTCCTGCCTTTCACACACAGTGGATAGGAGTACAGACACATATGTAATGGCAACACACTATAATAAGCCAAAGGTAGACAGACATAGATGTGTGGAAGAGGGTGACCGTGACCAGGAGCCATCCAGGCCTGTCCCACCCAGCACACAGCCAACGGGCCCCAAACACATGAGGTGCAGATGACACTCGCTGCAGATACTAGCCACCAGTATCTGTCAGCATGACAGACTATAAGGTGCACGTGCCAGCTGTGCAACATGACTGTACAAGGAACTAGTCATCTAGTAGCTGTATACACGTACCTATGACATATGACCCCATGTGTGTCCGCATGTAGCATGATAACCCCTATATGAATAGGTTATGGCCCATGCACACACCGCCCTCCCCATAGCAGTATTATGACAAGCCTGCTGAGATCATCTAATGTGAAATACACCTTTGGGAGAGCTGTAGCTCAGTAATCCCCATGGCACGTTCCATAACTGCATACTGCTGTAGTGATAAACAAGTTGGGTAGTAGTTCTAACCCCAAACTTGGCAATTTTGTGAGTGTGTGTTTGTGTGTGTGTCTATATGTCTCTGACTGTGTAGAGAGAAATGCTTTTTAGGCTACTCACATTCCGTACAATTCATATACTCAACTTTGGCAAGGTTGCTGCTGTCACCCACCTAGAAATACACCTCTGGGAAGGCTGTAGCTCAGTAATCTCTGTAGTGTGTCCTGTAACTGTGTACTGCTGTAGTGTGAATTAGAGCTGTGGGAGGCTTCCATCTCCACCCATGGCAATTCTGGATGTTTTGTGTGTGTTCCAATGTCTGTGTATGGAGCAATGCATTATGGGCTACTCACTCACAGTACATTTCAAATGCCCTACTTTGGCAATCCTGCTGATGTCATTCATTGTGAAATACAACATTGTAGAAAGCATTTTGTAGTAATCCCTGTGGTGCGACCTATAACTGCTCCATGCTGTAGTGTGATATAGACCTTAGTTAGGGGTTCAATACTCACACATTCAGTTGTGGATGTTTTGTGTGTGTGTGTCTCTGTAGGGAGCAATGCATTTTAGGTTAGTCACTCGCAATAGAGTTGAAATGCCCTTCTTTGATAGTCCTGCTGATGTCATTCATTGTGAAATACACCTTTGGGGAATGATTTCTCGCGTAATCCCTGTGGTGTGTCCTATAACAGCTCTCTGCTGTAGTGTGCTATAAATCTCAGTCAGGGGCGCTGTACCCACACATGTCAGTTGTGGATGTTTTGTGTGTGTCCCACTGTCTGTGTAGGGAGCAATGCATTTTAGGCTGGTCACTCGCAGTACAGTTGAAATGCCCTTTTTGATAATCCTCCTGATGTCATTCATTGTGAAATACACCTTTGGGGAAGAAGTACGTCAGTAATGTCCATGGCGCATATTATAACTGCATAATGCTGTAGTGTAATAAACTAGTTAGGTAGAGGCTCAATTCCCAGAGATGACAGGTGTGTGTGTAACTCCCATCCTGTGTAGAGGTGGTGGTGAGTGTGTGACACCTGTGAGCAATGTGGAAGAGGTTTTGCTTATTTCTTTTGTGGTGGCCCTACTATATATCACAATGTCAACCATACAGGGATAACAGATGTACATTAGCTGAGAGGTTGGGGTGTAAAGCCATACCCATACATGTGACATCAAGGCCAGCCAATCACAGTTAGCAACCCCACTATTACCCAGAGCACACACTCAACCCATGTGTCATACTCACACACATGCCTAGGCAAAAGCCAATGTGTGGGTAGTACACTGCATATTGGCCACTAATAGTAACTGTGCAGTAATAGCAGTGGGCTACAGAGAGCATATCACCCTGCCCATCTGTCCAATATGCACATACATGCAGACAGTGCACCGCCACCATGTTCCCCAATGGTCACCTGCACCACCTATGGTGCATTCACATGTGACTCACAACGGACATACCATGCCTGACAACATGCCCTGTATGGACATATGACACTGACATCAGTGAATGCGGTTAGCATGCTATCAATGTAGGTGCAGGGTAAACCTGCTGCCCATTACCAGATCCTGCCACAGGTGGGCAAGACTGGCACATCATGGGCCAGACACCCCAGGTACAGTAGCACATGTCATTGTACATGCATGTGGGAGGTGTGCACATCCCAGACACCATCCATGTCATGGACTAAGGAACACATACATGGCAAGTGATGCACAGCATTGGCCACACACAATAGTCACCCAGGTGACTGGATGGGGGATGCAATACCCACCTGTGTGGGCAAATGCAGAAACTACAAGCCTGAGCCACAGTGCAGACCATTGTCATGTGGCCTGATGCCAAGGTATACCCATCGCCTACCCTTGTACAGCCTGCTGGCACAGTTGACCACCACACACCCATGCAGACATGCACCCATGCATGTCAGAACTGGCACCCTGTGTGTTCCTGTGTGTTTGTTGTATGGTGTGTATGTCCACATCCACACTCACTACAACCCCCCCAGGACATACCGAAGCATGCTGTCTGATGTCTAACATCTCCTCATACTCTTTGCCCATACGACCTCTGTATGACCCATGTGGTGCATGTGATACCTGCATATCGATGTGTTGTGGCAATCCCACTAGTGATGAGTTGCACTCCTGGCCCTGCCAAGTGTGTCAATGTGTGTGCGTCCCTGTGTGAGTGTGCCTGTGTTGATGCTGGCACCTGTTCATGCAGACAGGCACGTGTACATCACCTACCTTATATCTACTATATCCCTGTTGCAGATGTCACTCACCATCACATATATGTTCTGAGTGCTCCACATCAGGTCACCCATGTGGCGCATCCAATAACTGCATCAAACTGTGATAGCACTACATAGTTGTTGGGGGGTTGATACCCTGTGCTAGTAGGTGTGTAAATCAAACATGCTTCAGTTTTACTCTCCTACCCCTCCCTGACATGTATTAGCCTCTGTCTGCCTCCTCCACCCCCTCTCTGGTGGATGTGGAACCCTACACCTGCTTTGCTTAGGCAGCAGCATGTGTAATTTAAGTGATGCTCATGATCAGCTGAGGGCCTCTGCACAATTTGCAGCCCTTCCCTAGCTGATTGAATGTGGAACAGCTGTGGTAACACTCCCATAGCCAAATGCATGGAAACATACTCCAATACCTAGGAACATCATGGTGGTGTTGGCCCTTTTCAGTCATTGTGAGCAGGAACTAGATCTGCTGTTTGGCAAACAGCATCTCAGATGGATTGGGGATTTACCTCTAACAACATACACTGTGGAAAGGTGGCAACGAACAGGAGGGGGATGTGCCTGACCTGACTACAGACTGTAAGTGCTGCTATACTGCATTTGGAGTAATGTTGGTTTAACAGTGTTTGTCTGGATATGCCTGTCATACATGTCACAATACCTGCCATGTCAGTTCCATGTATATGGGGAATCCCCATCTGCAGGGTCATTTGCAGACTGGGCAGTGTTGTGCCTTTGGTTTCATGTGTTAGCCATGGTGCATCTATCTGTGGAATGCAGAAGGTAGTGTGAGGATTGCAGTCTGTAGATGGCGAAGGCCATGACAGTTACTGACTTCATATCCCTCATAGGACATATGTTGCAACAAACCCCGTTACAATGGTAAATGTATAAGGTTATCACAGCAACATGTCTATACTGGCCCTGTGTATGTGCTGTCAGCCTCACCTCTGTCAACCTTTGTACATATGTCATGCATGAAGTGGTGCATATGTGCTGTACACCATAAATAGCGTCATCATATCTGATAACAAGCCAGTGATATATCAGATTGCTACACATGTCATGTGCAGTAGGGGTTATATATCTTGACATAACCTGGACATTCTGTGGATGTTTGTACAGTACTGAGGTCTGTGTAGTGATGGTGAATGTTGGCAGTGTGTGTATTGTTAATATGTATATTAGCCTGTGTACAGACTGTGGTAGATGTCATTGCTCTAGCTCCCCTTCTATCTGATGTTACATGCTGCCCCACTGTATGCTACTGTTTTGCCGCACATGTTTGTAGAGCCATACACACACATGTCCCATGCCACAGATAGCCATCAGACCAAACTGTGTAGCAGCTCAGTATATGTAGGGTCATTCTGTGAGTGGCACATAGGATGTTGTAGAACAGATAGTCCATATACTGTAATAATATGCTAGCTTACCATATGTGGCTGTGTTCACATTGGTTGTGGTTATGCACTTTCACACAGGTGTATCTTACCCTGTGCTGTGACATGGCTGTTGAGCCTGCTATATATGCAGGTACATGTGCATTCCCCCATATGAGATGCAGGCCAGTGTTGAGCCAGTCTGCCTGTAGTCTGCACAGTGCATTGCTACATGCCTAGCAGCCTAGTGTACTTACCCAGTGAGATATCATGTGCTGATACTTGCCAGATGTACTGCTGCCGGGCCTCCCTTAAAAGTCATGTATGTCAGACAGAGCAGTGGGATGCTGTACAGATGTATGTCAATATCTAGTGAGTAGTATGTGTCCATGGCACCCCTGTAACAGCAGTCATTATGTGTCAGGCCAGACAGGAGTGTGTGAATCCAAAACCTATGGTGGCAAATGTATACCAGTCGTTATGTGTTATACCCATCTACGTGGCTATCTACATCCAGATTGTCAGGCCTGGTACACATGTTGTGCACTAAGGGATTATGTGTAATCCTCTGGGCTGTACAGGGTGTGTCCAAAGTTCCACATGTATTGGCCAATATCTCTGCTGCACTCCACAGGGGCATTACATGCTAGCGGCGGTACTTTACAATGATTTCCTTAGGATGTCTGTCAGTAGCCAATGGCAGACATGTTATAAGAAGATATTACCTTCCACACACACCATGTCTGTGAAGACAATCCCAATGACAGTAGCAATAGTCAAGTAATATACCTGCTATACATACCAGACATCCTCTTGCACTATGACTTTGGGACTATAGGGGCTGGGGTATGGTTACACTCCAAGTCCAGGACATATGGTGGAAATATATGCACATATACTTATCCAGATAGCCATATATATAATTACACATGTGCACTACTTCCAATTACCACTGTCATGGCAACCACCCACTATAAATCCATAATAAATATATAAATATATAAATATACATATAAATCCACTATAATGTGAGTGTGATCCCTTTACATTTCCTGTGTGATGGACATCCTTCCTATGTGTGGGCATCAGTGTTACAGACAGCAGGTAGCAATACCTCTTACAGGAGAACCTGCACACGCAGAGCGGCCACATATCTGTAGAAGGATCAGGAACTACAGACACACTGTGACTAGAGTTGTGTTATGCTTTGCACAGTACTGGTGTTACAGGGTGTGTGTGTGTGTGTGTGTGTGTGTGTGTGTGTGTGTGTGTGTGTATACATACTAGTGTACCTTGGAACGCAGTCTGTCTGCATAGCTCACTATTGTGGGCCTATCCTCTTGCTGGACAGAGGTATGCTGATCATGTGTTGTCCGTCCTCCACACAGGTCCTGTGTCAGATATTACACTGGCAGTGTGTGTGTTGCATGCTATCTGTACATGGCTACATCCATTTTTGTGTCAAACCTCAATTCCCTGACTAAGGGTATGTTGCAGACTATCCTGTAACACCAGCACCTTGCTTAGTGTATGGCAATAGTGTTCCACATATGTGCCTGTGTTCCAGCCTTTGTCCTCCATCTACATACCAAGCTTTGCATATATGTCATGCTTTTGGGGGTTGTTCTGTAGTGGGCTCTGAGTATATCACACTGCTATTGCTGCCACTACTCCACTGCTGTTGTATCCCCCACACATACAGTGGGGCTGGGGCCATATATATGTGGATGTCACTTACACAACACATGTGTGCCGTTATGCACTCCAGGGGCCAGTGTATGTAACAGTGGTATATGGGCCTGTATTACTGAGTGTAGGTGGGGAGCACCATAAATGACCTAGTCTGTTACAAAATGTGGGGGTATCAGGGGTAAGCTGCAACAAGGAATCTGGATGTACAGTACAGATACTTCACCTATATTCACATTACTTACATGAATTAGGGTACTGCAGGCCTACTGCCTCCTGCCATACAGACTGTTCTGTTTGTCAGTGTGATCATGATGGTGTCATTTATGCCTTGTTATGTACCAGTTACAACCCATTTGATCACAAAACATCTTTACCTTCTACTGAGTTTGTACAGAGTGTAGATAGAGGCTGCTGAACTACACACCTGCAGTACATACTGTTGATTGTTTGGTATCCTGTGGCCCAGTCTGTCTTCACTATTTTGCAATTTGAAGGGCTTGGCCTGGACAGCAACAGTTGTGTACCTTTCCAGACTACTGTATTAGTGTAACTGTTCCACAGTTGCAGTACTCTGTTTATATGGTTGTCAGTATCTGAACAGCTATATGACATGGCATGTAGAACTGTTATAGTACACAATTAAAGGATTCCCATTTCTGCAAACCTGTGTGTGGTGTCTTTCCTATGACCTTTCTATGGGTATATGTTGCAGGCAATGATTAACATTTGTATGGGTGGTCCATACAGTGTCCAGTTGTTCAGGTATTAACTGTAGGCATAGTGGCTGTTCCATATTGTGTGCACCTTCTACATATGTATCTTAATGTACATATATCTGTGTGTTTTTTTGTAGTCACATTTATATATATATATATATATATATATATATATATATATATATATATATATATATATATGTGTATACATACACATACATATGTATATCTGTATCTGCATATTTGTGTCTGTGTATCTGTATCCTGGGGATGTTGATGGCTTCCACATATTACATGTCCTATGGGAGGCAGACACTACTTGGTAGAGTATTGCAGGGTGGACGTGTTTGGCTTTTGGGGGTTGCCTATTCATACAATACATATAGTGTGTGGGTCCTCTCAACCCCATTAACGGTGCATGTGGACATATGTGTATTTGTTAAACTGCCATTGCTATCTATAGATGTATGGCCATATATATCTATATAGATATATGTATCTGCTAACATATATATAACTATGTCCATATACACCTACATAAATATATATCTGCGTACACATATGTAATGTGCTGTGTATTTGTACACATATAGGTGTAGACACATATATGTGTCAATGCAGGCATATGCATGTATATGTGTGCATATATATATATATATATATATATATATATATATATATATATATATATTGATATATTGATATATATGTATATGGTTTTAGAAATCAATATATATATATATATATATATCTATATATCTATATATATATATATATATATATATATATATATATATATATATATATATATATATATATATATATATATATAGATAGATATGTTGTATCTGTTTAGATATTAATATATTTACACACACATACAATTAGATGTTGATATACATTATCTGTACTGTTGCATGACTGGACTGGATGATAAGTTTCTGAAAACATCAAATCTCTTTGTATCTGTCATGGCATAGTGGTAAATCACTTTGTCTATGGTGTGCAGGGTCCTTGGTTTGAGCCTTGCAAGAGCTGTTTATTTCGTTGCTGGGCAGTACACAACCCATTGGATACACAGTGATTTAGACACTTTAAATCAGTTGTAAGCAGGTTTGCGCTGGTTTGCATGGAGCTAAGCAATGGCTACACAGGTTAAGCAATTCAACAGCTAACTGAGTATAAGAAACTGTAACCAGACTTTAGCAGTGCTTACCTGTGCACAAACCCACGCAAACCTGCTTACAACTGCTTTAAAGTGCCTTAATCACTCTGTATACATCGGCCCTTGTTCTGCCTAGCAACAAAATAAACATCCTCTGCTAAGCTTGAACCCAGGACCATGCACACCATAGCCGAAGTGATTTACCTGTAAGACATCTCAGCTATACATAACCTTGCTTTATTCACAAAAATATCATCCAGCCCAGTAATTCAACAGTACAGGGAATGCATTCCAACATGTAGATGTATGTGTGTGTGAAAATATATTAATGTCTAAACAGATACAACATATTGATATATGTAGGTTTTATATATATATATATATATATATATATATATATATATAGATATATATAGATATATATATATAAACATATATGTAAGCAGATATTTATATCTATATAGGTATATATGGACATACATTTGTAGATAAGGTGGGAACATAGCAGAAACATATATGTCCACATGCACCATTAATGGGGTTGACAGTCACAGACAATATACGTCATACATGAATAGGTATCCCCCCCACAGCCAAACACGTCTGCCCTGCAATACACTACCAACTGTTGCAGATTCCATAACCAGGACCTTACACAACAAGGACACAAGATGTTAACAGTACTCCATCCCACCTGTACGATGTCAGGCTGGTATCAGTAACATATCATGCAGTACAGTCAAGCTCATAATGACTCCCATTTTGCAGTCATCTATTACCTTTGTTAGCCAGAGTCCCGTACTGTTGGCCTGTACTTCAGAGATCTAGATTGCAAACAACAGTGGTCCCAGGACTGAACCCTGAAGTACTCCACTTGTCACTTGTCCGGGGATGGATTTAGAGTCAGTTACACCTACAGTTTGGGTTCTGTCAGTAAGCCATGTGGCAAACCATCAAGTGGCATAGGGTTGTATGGCCAGATTAGTATGTTAATCTATGTTTCTAGACTGGGGGGTTGGTGTTGAAGGGCGTGGTGAGGTCCACATAGGCTTTGTGGACTGCCTTACCCTCTTAAACAGCTGTGCAGACTGAGTCAAAGCAGTCAATCAGTTTCAGGAGACAAGACTGGCCCTCCATAAGCCCAATCTGTGTGGGGTCCAGTGTTTGAGGGTTGCTAATGTCTGCATTCAAAACTTCCCTAATAATGCATTCCACAGCCATGCAGATCAGGCTCGTCAGACTGATGTGATGGTAGTTCCAGGGATCCATGGTGGATCCCCCCTTGTGGAGTGGGATAACAGCAGCTGTGCACCACTGAATGAGCACCAGGCCTGATGGGAGGCTATGATTACACATGACAGTTAGGTGAGTTGCCATTTCATTTTGTAGTTCATGTAGTACTTAGCCTAGGATGTCATCTGGTCCCATGGATGCTGTATTCTTAGCTGTGGATAGTGCGGTTTCTGCCTGTGTGGCTGTGATTACTGGGCAATGGAACTCTTTTCGTATTGACATGGGTCCTTTTGGGGGTGAGAGGGGGTGAATGTGGCACTAAATCAATCTGCCAGGATATTGGCACAATCAGTGGGAGCAGTCTATGTAATGCCATTCTGTTGTTGCTCAGAGCAGTTCTGAGCATTGCCAGTTAGATTCTGGACATACTTATAGAATGTTGTGTGGTTGTCTGTTGAATCTGTGGTGATTTTAGTTACATAACCAGCTATGGAGGATTCCATGAGGGATCTCAGCATCTTACTGGGGCTGGTAAGGGAGTTGTTTGCATCCTTGGATCATCCTTTTCTCTTCAACAGTGTCTACCTTCTGTTGTATACTCTGTTAATGGCAGGGGAGCACCAGACTGGCTTGCTTATCTGGGAGGTGAGTGTTGTGGTTCTATGTGGGATGTCAGGAGTCATGCACAAGTGGATGTGCTCATGCAGTGTCTTAGTGCAGGATTCATCAGTAGAACTGCCAGCTCCTGTCTCCATGGGTGTCACAAACATTGTCACATCTGCCTTGAGTAGCATGAAGTTGGGTTTGGAGAGTTCTTTTACAGACAACTGTATATACATTCCTTCACATGTTCAGTTTGATTAGCCTATGGTGGGAATACTTTGGTGAAACCTGAGTCTCATGTATTGTTGTGATGGCTTAGCGGTTAGTTACTGTAACTACAGTGTACAGAGTCCTGGGTTCATGACCTGCAAAGGCAGGTTATTTTGGTCTGGCCAGAACAGCGGTTAATGCATACAAACTAATTATGGCAATTTAGGTAAGTCACACTCAATACAATTCAAATGCCCTACTTTGGCAATCCTGCTGATGTCAATCACTGCGAAGTACACCTTTGGGGAAAAAGCACTCCAGCATTCTCTGTGGTGCATGCTATAACAGTGTAATGCTGTAGTGTGATATAGAACTCTGGTAGGGGTTCTAGTCTCACACATGGGAGTTGTGGATGCTTTTGTGTCTATTCCTATGCCTGTGTAGAGAGCAATACATGTTTGGCTAGTCACACTCATTTCAATTCATTTGCCCTACTTTGGCAATCCTGCTGCTGTCACTCTCTGTGAAATAAACCTTTGGGGAACGGATACTCCAGTAATCTCCATGGCGCATTCTATATTTGCATAGTGCTGTAGTGTAATAACTAATTAGGTAGGAGTTCTAATTCCAGGTGTGTGTGTGTGTGTGTGTGTGTGTGTGTGTGTGTGTGTGTGTGTGTGTGTGTGTGAGTGTGTGTGTGTGTGTGTGTGTGTTAATGTGTCAATGTTTGCCGTTCATGTCCTGTGTGGAGGTGGTTGTGAGTGTGCAGCAATTGGACTCAATGGTGAGTGGGTTTTTATAATTTCTTATATGGTGCCCCTAGAATAAATCACAATATCCACCGTGCAGGGATAACAGAAATGATATCAGTACATAGTCAGTCAGAGGTTCGATACCCTGGACTGGTAAGTGTGTGACATAAACATGCTTACCTTTTACTCTCCCAACCCACCATTGACTTATCTTTGGCTCTGTCTGCCTCTCTCACTCCCTCACTAGTGGGTGTGGAGACTTACACCTGCTTTGCTTAGGCAGCGGCATGTGTAATGTCAGTGATGCTCATGATCAGCTGATGGCCTCTGCACAGATTACAGCCCTCCTCTAGCTGATTGCATGTGGAACAGCTGTGGTAATATTCCCATAGCCAATTGCATGGAAACACACTCCAATATCTAGGAACATCATGTTGGTGTTGGGCATTTTCATTCACTGTGAGCAGGAACTAGATCTGTTGTTTGGCAAACAGCATCACAGATGGATTGGGGACTTACCTCTAACAACATACACTGTGGAAACAGGCCAACACACAGGAGGAGGATGTGCCTGTTTTGACTACAGACTGTAAGTGCTGCTATAATGCAGTTGGGGTACTACTGGTTTAACAGGGTGTGTGTAGATGTGGCTGTCCTACATGTTTTAATACTTGTCATGTCAGTGCTATGTTTATGAGGAATCCCCATCTGTAGGGTCATCTGCAGACTGGGCAGTGTGTGGTGCCTTGTGTTCCTTGTGTTACCTACAGAGCACCTATCTCTTAACTGCAGAAGGTAGTGTGAGGATTGCAGTCAGTAGCTGGTGACAGCTGGGAGAGTTACTGATGTGATATCTCTCATAGGACATGTGTTGCATCAAACCCTGTTATGACAGGTAATGTATAAGGTTATCACAGCGACATGTCAATGTTGGCCCTGTGTTTGTGCCTCCAGTCACAACTCTGTCAACCTTTGTATATATGTCATGCAGTAGGGGGTGCATATGTTCTGTACACCATATTCATTGACAGCATATCTGATAACAAGTTAGTGACATATAAGACTGCTACACATGTTATGTATAGTAGGGGTTATATTTGAGAACATAGCCTGGGCATTCTGTGGTTGTGTTTACAGTAGAGAGGTATGTGTAAGTCTGGCAATTGTCGACAGTGTGTGTATAGTGCATATGTACCTTGACCTGTGATAGATGTCATTGTTCTTGGCCCTGTTCTATCTGATGTTACATGATGCTCCACTGTATGTCACCCTATCAGCTTACATGTTTGTAGGGGTGAACACACACATGTCCCAAACCACAGACAGCCATCGGACCACACTGTGTAGCGGCCCAGTGTATGTAGGGTTGTTATGTTAGTGGCCCATATGAGGATGTTGTACATCAGATAGTCCATATACTGTAATAGTACGCTAGTTTACCATATGTGGCTGTGGCTGTGTTCACATTGGTTGTGGTTATGCACTTTCACACAGATGTCTGTTATTCTGTAATGTGACGTGCCTGTAGAGCCTGCTATCTATGCAGATACATGTGTATTCCCACATAGGAGATGTAGCCCAGTGTTGAGTTAGTCTGCCTGTAGCCTGCACTGTGCTTTGTTACATGCCTAGCAGCTTACTGTACTTATCCAGTGAGATGTCATGTCCAGATACTTGGCAGATGTACTGCTGCCTGGCCACCATAACAGTCACGTATGTCAGACAATGCAGTGGGATGCTGCTCAGATGTATGTCACTAACTAGTGGATAGTATGTGGCTATGGCACCTCTGTACCAGTGGTTATTATGTGTCAGGATATACAAGGGGGTATAAATGCATAACCTATGGGGGAACATGTATACCAGTATGTACATGTTATACCCATCTACATGGCTGTTAACATCTACATTGACAGGCCTGGTCCACATGTCTTGCATGAAGGAGTTCTGTGTAAACCCCTGGACTGACCCGAGTGTTTCAGACTTCCACATATATTGGTCATATCGCAGCTGCAGTCCACAGGGGCATTACTGTGCTAGCAGTGGTATTGTACTATGGTGACGTTAGGTTGTCTGTAAGTAGCCAATGGCGCACATATTAACAGCAGATGTGGCCTCCCACACACACCATTTCTGTGAAGACAATCCCTATTACAGTAGCAATAGTCTACAAATATACCTGCACTACATACGTGACATCCCCTTGCACTGAGAGGTTGGGACTATTGGGGCTGAGGTAGGGATCCACTCCATGTGCAGGACATATGGTGAACATATATGTCTAAATAAGTATACATATATCCATATAGACCTGTACACATATACATATCTTGCTTACTGTATGACAACAGTTTTACACATATGTGCCTGTTTTCCAGCCTCTGTCCTCCACCTACATACCAGGCTTTGCACATATGACATGCTGTAAGGGTTGTTATGTAGTGGGCTGCATGTATGTCATGCTGTTATTCCTGCCATCACTCCACTGCTGTTGTATTCCCCACACATACTGGGGGGTTGGGGCCACGTATGTGTGGGTTTCACCTACACAATACATGTGTGCCCTAATGTACTCCAGAGGAGAGTGTATGTAACCAGTGGTATATGGCCCAGTATTAGTGAGTGTAGGGGGGGGGTACACCATAACTAACCTAGGCTGTTACAACATGTGTGGGTATCTGGGATAAGCTGCCTTAAGGTATCTGGATGTACTTTACCATGCAATCTACCTTGGGTAAAGGCAGGCCTACTGCCTCCTGCCATACAGGATGTTCTGTTTGTCAGTGTGATTGTGATGGGTTCAGATATGCCTTGTTATGTAACAGATACAGCCCATGGTGTCAACTGGGGTCTGTACCCCTAGGGATTGTGTACAGAGTGTAGATAGAGGCTGCTGAAATATACATCTGCATTATGTACTGTTGATTGTCTGGTATGCTGTGGCCCAGTCTGTCATTACTAATGTACTACTTGAAGTCTTCGGCCTGGGCAGCAACATATGTCAACCTTTCCAGCCTACTGTCTTAGTATAACTGTTTCACAGTTGCATTACATGGTTCATATGGATGTCAGTGTCTAAACAGCTACATGACATGGCATATACAACTGTCTTCTTCTTCTTTCGGCTTTTCCCGGTTAGGGGTCACCACAGTGGATCACCTGTCCGCTCATGATTGGCAGTGGAGTTTTACGGTGTCGAGTTGCCAGCCCGGCACCCAACCTTCCACAGAAGGCACACATGCACGCACACCTAGGGCCAATTTAGAGTATCCAATCCACCTACAGCATGTCTTTAAGATGTGGGAAGAAACCGGAGCACCCTGAGGAAACCCACATGACCACAGGGAGGACATGCAGACTCTGCACAGAAGGCACCCCATAGTACACAAATAATGCTTTCACATTCATTTAAGCTCACCTGTGTGTGGTGTTATACCCTTTGATATCTCTGTGGATATATGTTGCAGGCTATGAATGTTATTAGTATGGGTGGTTCATACAGTTTCCGGTTGGTAAGGTGGTGACTGTAGGAATACTTGAAACCAAACAGACAAAAAATAACTTAAATCACTTAAAACCGGGAAAAAGCATAGCGAGTAGCACACCAGTAGATCCAAAAGTTTAATAAAGTAAAGCACTTTTCGTTTGCACTGTCGGCAAACTTCTTCAGACAACCATTTAGTCCTCGATGCAGGTATAAGTACTATAAATTACAAATCAATTAAACAATTAAACAATTAACATTCACAACCTAACAACTTTTTCATACCATCCTCTAAAAGGTGTAAGGGCATCCAAAAATGTGTTAAAAATCACACAGCATTAAAACTGTACTAAAGGACTTAGTCCTAAAAGCATACATCAAAATATTATCTATAAATGACATATACAAAATACATAAACTATTGTTATTAAACCAAGTAAATTTAAATAAATATAAACATATCTGCACTTCTACTCATTATTTACTATAAGATATGTTTATAAACTGCTAAAAATTATACTCTGTGTTTAAAAGTAAGAATTTAAAAGTAAGTGAATTTTCACTCCAATACAACCACCCCATAACTGGAATCATCTCATAAGACTCAAGTTTTAACACACTACTCAAACTGCAACTTTCATTTAGGCCTGGTAAATTGTAAGCATTAAGTCTAATCTGCCAGGATAGCTCTAATTCTTCCAGTCGTAATGGTGTAGGGCCTCCTCTTTTATCTGGTAAAGGTTGATCAATAACTAAAAATCTAAAATAGTGTACCGGGAATTCAGAAATATGTTTGGCTAGAGCATTGTCTTGCTTATTCTTGTTAAAAGCATAAAGATGCTCGTACATACGGTTCCAGAGTCTCCTCTCCGTCTTACCTATGTAAAATGCCAAACATCCCTGGCACTGGGCCAAGTAAACAACCATCTTAGAGTTGCAATTAGCCCTACATCTTAGCTTGTATTGGAAGCCATGTACTTGGAACCTGTTAGATTCAGTTATAAATTTACAGTAATTACAATTCTGGCATTTGTACATTCCAGCAGTTTTAGGTTGCTTCTACTTTTGTTGCTCGAACAATACTTTAAGATTCCTACCTTTCTTAAATGTAGTGCCTGGGTATTCTCCTAACTTATTTAAAACTCCTGGGTTACTCGCAAAAAGATTCCAGTTTTTACGCAAAATTTCTATACAGTGATAACTTAATACACTGCAAGTGGTGATAAACCTAGTTCCTGTAGCGTTAGGTGCAACAGGAGCAATAGGTGCAACAGGAACAATACTACCTATTTTATCTAATTCAGACTCCAGTATGGTAAAATTACTCCTGTTAGATAAAATGGGTTTATACAATCCTTTAGCTCATTTAAGGTGAACCTCAGTAGTTAGTTCATCAATTAAACCTGAGGGGTAACCTCTATGTTCAAACATTGTTTTCAAAAGTTGGCATTCCTCTTGAAAATCATACTCTGTAGTGACAATACGAGCTGCCCTCACTAATTGGCCCTTAATGACTGAGCGTTTTGGTGAAATGGGTGACAACTAGTAAAATGGAGGAAAGTATTAGAGTATGTTTCCTTCCTATGTATTTTAGCCTCATAGCATTTCAAGGCATAGTTCTTAGTTAAGCTGATGTCTAAATAGGCTATCTTTTTAGTATTAAAAGTAGAAGTAAAACGAAGAAAGTCAGTAGAAATATTGAAAATATTCACTAACATCTGACTAGATTCTACATCACCATTAAGTAAAATAAAGATGTCATCTAGGTAACGAGTATAAAAAACCCAAAGGTTTATAATACTAAGATTTTTAAATACATACTCAGACTCCCAGTGGGCCATAACTAAATTAGCTATACTTGCTCCACAAGGAAAGCCCATTGCCACCCCAGTTTTCTGCAGGTAAAAGTTGTCACCGAACATAAAGAAATTATTATATAATATAATTTCCAAAAGTTCAATCACCAGTGATATTTCCTCTGCGGTAGCTCCGTTCTTAATTAATACTTGAGTCACCCAGTCTACACCAATATTGTGAGGTATACAGGTGTAAAGATCTTTCACGTCCACAGTAAGGAAGTTGTAGTCTGGATGAAACTCCAGACTATTCAACTTCTCCAAAAATGACCAGGAATCCTTTCAAATTTGTTACTCAGGTTTTAAAAATGTTTGCAAAATAGAATCGACTACCTTGGCACATGGGTAAGTGGGCGACCCAAGTCCGTCAACAAGTGGTCTCATAGGTGGGTTACCCAAGTCCTTGTGGATTTTAGGAATACCAAAAAGGTAAGGGTACCTTGGGAATTGTATGGACATATAGTTGAATACATTTTGTTCTATTCTCCCCTCAATAAACATATCTGATACACTATTCATAATTGCTGTATATGCATGGTTTATTTCTGAATGAGAACTAAGTTCGTATGAGGGGTCATCCAACAAGTTTACCATACGGTTAAAGTAATCTGCATTATCAAAAATTACCAAGCCCCCTCCCTTATCAGGCTTGCAAACATGAATGTCATGCAATTTAATAAATTCGAAATACTCTTTCTCTTTCTTCAAAGTGGAATCAGACAAGTAATCACTATTCTTATGTTTAACATTATGACGAATGTCTAGTTCGTACAATTGTTCAAACACCTGAATAAGTGAATGCAATGGGGGTTGAAAGTACTAGAAATTCTAAACTGGTCATTTTGGGCTGTTACTACATTAGCCCCCATCATTAAATTGAAATTCAATTTCCTGGTGAAAATTTTTAAATCGATGATGGTTCCTACTAAGTCAAACTTCTGCATGGGAACATAAGTATGGCTCTTGGACAAAAAGTCTACCATATCAGAAGTGATACAGACAGAGGAAAAATTAAAAACTTTAAAATCTCCTGTCCTATTATTGATAATGGTAGGCTTACCCTCCACCAATACTTCATCTGCCAAAATTGCATGATAATCAGAAGGTCCAACATTAAAATTATCGGGAAACATTGAATCTGAACTCCTTATTTCATCAGACCAATTACATGGCTCAAGTATATCATTAAGCACATTAAGTTCTAAAGTCAATAGATTCAAGTCTTGTTCCTCCTCGATCTCTGTTTGGTTTTCTTCTGATTGGTGTTGTTCCATTGTTTGGGTCTTTCCCCCATTTAGTTTACCTCACGAAAATTTTGGTTTCCTAAATTATATTGTTTATTTAAATTAGACAACCTTTCGCTCCTCCTAACCTCTGTATAGCCTTGACCATCAATATAGTTAGAATCACCGACTGTATGAACTGTTGTATTAGGAAGCTGGTTTACTTGTTAGTTTTGGGTAGAGATGAGTGGAAGGCCATTATTAATAATAGAAGCTGCACTAAGCTCAGAATGGGCTTGCCAAACCTGTGCAGTAGAAGGTAATGGATACGCCTTACCACTCTGATATGCTTTACAGTCACGGTCTAGCTTCTTGGCTTTGTTACTTTTAAGTTTAGCCAAGTACTGGTCTATACTGGTAAAAATACGTCCGTATTTGTACTTATACCTGGCGAAATCATTGTCCAATTTGATCTTTGCGTCCATGTCTGCCACTTGTCTATTAAGCTCTTCCACCCAAACAGAATAGTGTTTGACCATAAGTTCAATCAGTTCTAAGCCTTGCCGGTCAAATAGTTCTAATAGTTCCTTATAGAAATCAGAGTTAGGTACTAAACCAGTTGGATATTGATGGTGCCTTAAACCTTTAGGTACTATCCTACATTTCAAACATTCTTGAAAGTAGGAAATTTCCAACTGAAGCTTCTTAACTTTAACTAACAAACTGTCAAATGTTTTTAAATGTGTAACAATAACAAATGTAAAGTTGTTACCTCCAGTAATTCCTTGCTGTTGGTTATGCGTACTCATAGGAGAAGATGCTGAAAAGGAAAAACTCTCTGCTAACCAATTCGCCAAGTCGGGGTAAGCAGAATAATTGTTCACTTGATGTGTTGGCAAATTAGTACCTGACCTTGGTAATAGGTTAGACTGTGTGTTAGTATCCAACGCCATTCCTTCGTTACTTCCTGAGGAGCTCACAGGAGGTAAAGTCAAAGGCGCTGGTTGATTAATGTTATCAGGTGATTGTAAGTTCACTGTGGGAGTTGTAGCATTATTTTGGTTACATTGGATTTTATTGTTGCACAACTCCACCCTGCTGGGCGGTTCCGGTAAGGTCTGCACGGCAATGTTATCTCGTCGTGTTTTGCTGATGTTATGATTTACACCAGATAGGGATGGCAAGCTGTTCTGGATAGCTTGTTGTTTATCAAGATTATTGAACCTTGCAAATATAGACTCAACACGAGATACAAGGGAATCTAGCTTATTACTGTAAGATACAATTTCTGACACTGGTGCTGCTCCAGCAGCACTATGACAGCTCTTCAGTAGTTCTGGTGTTCTGTTCGGTTCAAAGCTACTAGAATTGCTGGCAGACCCGGAAGCCATAAACTTGAAACCAAATAGACAAAAACAAACTTAAATCACTTAAAACCGGGAAAAAGCAAAGCGAGTAGCACACCAGTAGATCCAAAAGTTTAATAAAGTATAGCGCTTTTCGTTTGCACTGTCGGCAAACTTCTTCAGACAACCATTTAATCCTCGATGCAGGTATAAGTGCTATAAATTACAAATCAATTAAACAATTAAACAATTAACATTCACAACCTAACAACTTTTTCATACCATCCTGTAAAAGGTGTAAGGGCATCCAAAAAATGTACTAAAGGACTTAGTCCTAAAAGCATACATCAAAATATTATCTATAAATGACATATACAAAGTACATAAACTATTGTTATTAAACCAAGTAAATTTAAATAAATATAAACATATCTGCACTTCTACTCATTATTTACTATAAGATATGTTTATAAACTACTAAAAATTATACTCTATCTGTGTTTAAAAGTAAGAATTTAAAAGTAAGTGGATTTCCTAAAACTGCTGGAATGTACAAATGCCAGAATTGTAATTACTGTAAATTTATAACTGAATCTAACAGGTTCCAAGTACATGTCTTCCAATACAAGCTAAGATGTAGGGCTAATTGCAACTCTAAGATGGTTGTTTACTTGGCCCAGTGCCAGGGATGTTTGGCATTTTACATAGATAAGACGGAGAGGAGACTCCGGGACCGTATGTACGAGCATCTTTATGTATTAACAAGAATAAGCAAGACAATGTTCTAGCCAAACATATTCCTGAATTCCCGGTACACTATTTTAGATTTTTAGTTATTGATCAACCTTTACCAGATAAAAGAGGAGGCCCTACACCATTACGATTGGAAGAATTAGAGCTATCCTGGCAGATTAGACTTAATGCTTACAATTTACCAGGCCTAAATGAAAGTTGCAGTTTGAGTAGTGTGTTAAAACTTAAGAGTCTTATGAGATGATTGCAGATTACTTTAACCGTATGGTAAACTTGTTGGATGACCCCTCATAAGAAATTAGTTCTCGTTCAGAAATAAACCATGCATATACAGCAATTAAGAATAGTGTATCAGATATGTTTATTGAGGAGAGAATAGAACAAAATGTATTCAACTATATGTCCATACAATTCCCAAGGTACCCTTACCTTTTTGGTATTCCTAAAATCCACAAGGACTTGGGTAACCCACCTTTGAGACCGCTTGTTGACGGACGTGGGTCACCCTCTTACCCATGTGCCAAGGTAGTCGATTCTATTTTGCAAAAATGTTTAAAACCTGAGCAACAAATTTGCAAGGATTCCTGGTCATTTTTGGAGAAGTTGAATATCCTGGAGTTTCATCCAGACTACAACTTCCTTACTGTGGATGTGAAAGATCTTTACACCTGTGTACCTCACAATATTGGTGTAGACTGGGTGACTCAAGTATTAATTAAGAACGGAGCTACCGCAGAGGAAATATCACTGGTGATTGAACTTTTCAAATTATATTATATAATAATTTCTTTATGTTCGGTGACAACTTTTACCTGCAGAAAACCGGGGTGGCGATGGGCTCTCCTTGTGGAGCAAGTATAGCTAATTTACTTATGGCCCACTGGGAGTCCGAGTATGTATTTAAAAATCTTAGTATTATAAACCTTTGGGTTTTTTATACTCGTTACCTAGATGACATCTATATTTTACTTAATGGTGATGTAGAATCTAGCGAGATGTTAGTGAATATTATCAATATTTCAACTGACTTTCTTCATTGTACTTCTACTTTTAATACTAAAAAGATAGCCTATTTAGACATCAGCTTAACAAAGAACTATGCTTTGAAATGCTATGAGGCTAAAATACATAGGAGGGAAACATACTCTAATACTTTCCTCTATTTTAATAGTTGTCGCCCATTTCACCAGAAACGCTCAGTCATTAAGGGCCAGTTAGTGAGGGCAGCTCGTATTGTCACTACAGAGTATGATTTTCAAGAGGAATGCCAACTTTTGAAAACAATGTTTGAACATAGAGGTTACCCCTCAGGTTTAATTGAACTAACTACTGAGGTTCACCTTAAATGAGCTAAAGGATTGTATAAACCTATTTTATCTAACAGGAGTAATTTCACCATACTGGAGTCTGAATTAGATAAAATAGGTAGTATTGCTCCTGTTGCACCTATTGCTCCTGTTGCACCTAACGCTACAGGAACTGGGTTTATCACCACTTGCAGTGTATTAAGTTACCACTGTATAGACATTTTGCGTAAAAACTGGGGTCATTTTGCATAAAAACTGGGTTCTTTGTGCGAGTAACCCAGGAGTTTTAAATAAGTTAGGAGAATACCCAGGCACTACATTTAAAAAACGTAGGAATCTTAAAGTATTGTTCGAGCAACAAAAGTGGAAGCAACCTAAAACTGCTGAAATGTACAAATGCCAGAATTGTAATTACTGTAAATTTATAACTGAATCTAACAGGTTCCAAGTACATGGCTTCCAATACAAGCTAAGATGTAGGGCTAATTGCAACTCTAAAATGGTTATTTACTTGGCCCAGTGCCAGGGATGTTTGGCATTTTACATAGGTAAGATGGAGAGGAGACTCCAGAACTGTATGTACGAGCATCTTTATGCTATTAACAAGAATAAGGAAGACAATGCTCTAGCCAAACATTTTCTGAATTCCCGGTACACTATTTTAGATTTTAGCTATTGATCAACCTTTACCAGATAAAAGAGGAGGCCCTACACCATTACGGCTGGAAGAATTAGAGCTATCCTGGCAGATTAGACTTAATGCTTACAATTTACCAGGCCTAAATGAAAGTTGCAGTTTGAGTAGTGTGTTAAAACTTAAGAGTCTTATGAGATGATTCCAGTTATGGAGTGGTTGTACTGGAGTGAAAATTCACTTACTTTTAAATTCTTACTTTTAAACACAGATAGAGTATAATTTTTAGTAGTTTATAAACATATCTTATAATAAATAATGAGTAGAAGTGCAGCTATGTTTATATTTATTTAAATTTACTTGGTTTAATAACAATAGTTTATGTATTTTGTATATGTCATTTATAGATAATATTTGGATGTATGCTTTTAAGACTAAGTCCTTTAGTACAGTTTTAATGCTGTGTGATTTTTAACACATTTTTTGGATGCCCTTGCACCTTTTAGAGGGTGGTATGAACAAGTTGTTAGGTTGTGAATGTTAATTGTTTAATTGTTTAATTGATTTGTAATTTATAGTATTTATACCTGCATCGAGGACTAAATGGTTGTCTGAAGAAGTTTGCAGACAGTGCAAACAAAAAGCGCTTTACTTTATTAAACTTTTGGATCTACTGGTGTGCTACTCACTTTGCTTTTTCCCGGTTTTAACTGTAGGAATACTGACTGATCCATATTATGTGCATGTACTACATATGTATATTACTGTACAAATCGTGTGTATGTGTTGTTACATATATATGTATATATATATATATATATATATATATATATATATATATATATATATATATACATATATATATCTGTATCTGCATATATGTGTCTGTGTATATGTATCCTAGGGATGGCCATGTCATGTCTGGTCCTGGTTATGGGATCTGCACCACTTGGTACTGTATTACAGGGGTGTCATGCTTGACTGGGCGGGGGTATACCTATTTGTACCAGATGTATGTTGTGTGGGGCCTCTCAACCCCATTAACATTGGATGAGGACATATATGTTTTGTTACTTCCCCATTATCTACAGATGTATGTCCGTATATACCTATATATGTATATATATATATATATATATATATATATATATATATATATATATATATATATACAAACCCACCATATATATTTAGACATGTAGATGTGGACATATATCTCCATAGATGTAGGCATTTGCATGTTTATATGTTCATACATATTTGTGTATATGTATGTATATATATATATATATATATATATATATATATATATATATATACACATATATCAATATGTTGAAACTTTTTAGACAGTAATATATTTACTCACACACATACATCTACATGTTGGAATACATTCTCTGTACTGTTGAATGACTGGGCTGGATGATATGTTTGTGAATACATCAAGGACATGTGTATCTGAGATGGCTTAGTTGTAAATCACTTTGGCTATGGTGTGTAGGGCCCTGGGTTTGATCCTAGTAGAAGCTGCTTATTTTGTTGCTAGGCAGAACAAGGGCCATTGGATACAGTGTGATTAAAGTACTTTTGAGCAGTTGTAAGTGGGTTTGCATGGGGGTAAGCACTGCCTACACAGGTTAAGCAATTTAGGAGCTTACTGAGTGTAGGACACGGTAACCGAAAATTAGCAGTGCTTTCCTCTGCGCAAACCTGCGCATATGGCCTTAAACTCACTTAATAGTGCTGACATATGCTTACTACTGCTTATTGCTGCTTAACCTAACTACTGATTTATGCATAATGATACTGACATCTCACATGTGCATTTCCTGCAGTACTCCAGTTCATATATGTATATATATATATGTATATATATATGTATATATATATATATATATAAATATATATATAAATATATATATATATATATATATATATATGTGTGTGTGTGTGTGTGTGTGTGTGTGTGTTCTTTCATGGCTGCAGTACTCCAGTTCATACATATACACACACACACACACACACACACACACACACACACACACATATATATATATATATATATATATATATATATATATATATATATATATATGTTATTCCATAGGTTATGCAACATACATATTACTTATAACGTGCCCTGCCAGTTTCCCTCACCTCCTTTCTCGCTTACATCCATGGGGTGGTCCCATTAGAATGGGTCCATCCAACCCCGGCATGCCTCAGCCCATGACGTCTTACCCATCATTCCCTCCACCCCCTTCCTCCTCCACATCAATAATCCTTCCTACAGGTTCCATCCGAATCTCACCACACCACTACACATTGCCCACTCTCCACTTCTCGGGACCCATCATGTAAGTTGTCTCACCCCATGGTTCTTCAGGCTTCCCACACATGCAATCCGCAAACATATGTATCCTTCTTTGCTTACCTGTGAGGCATGGTGTGTTACTCCGAGGATTCTTTTTGACAGAATTTTTGGGGTCTTCCCACTAGGGACGAACATGCATTTATTTAAGATTAGATTTAGCAGTTTGACACTGTTTCTCCCACTGGTAGTATCCTGCTAGTAGTCTGTGAAGCAGTGCTGTGCAATGGTTAGCAGTGCTTTAGATTTCATTTCCATGATATTTGCCTTTTGGCATTGATGTCTTCTTCATTACATGTTATATATGTGTCTTGTATCCTTGCTTCATGTGTACGTACATTGTATGGGTGTCCTGGGAACTTCAACACTTTATTGCACGAACACCTCACATCTGGCCTTACTGCAGTACTCCACTTCAAATATTTTTGTTCTGTGGCAGGTTATACAACATCACACTGTACATAGTTACATTTCACATTCAGTTTGATTTTCCGATGGTGAGGATTTGTTTGTTGACACCTCACTCGTATGCTTTGCTATGATGGCTGGTAGTGATAGTGGTTAGCTACTGTGACTATAATGCAGAGAGTCCTAGGTTCGGGCCTGCAGAGGCTGTTTATTTTGTTGCTGGGCAGTACAAGCGCTGTTGGGTACAGAGTAATTAAGGCACTTTAAAACAGTTGTGACCGGGTTTGCACGACAGTAAGCACTGCTAACCTCTGGTTATGGTTTCTTACACTCAGTTAGCTTCTACTTTGCTTAATCTATGTAGGCAATGCTTAACCCCATGCAAACACACTTAAACACGCTTACTAGTGCTTATATATGCTTACTACTGCTTATTTGTGCTTAAACCTGCTTACTAGTGCCTTATTCATTATGACACTGACACTTCACATGTGCATTTCATGCAGTACTCCAGTTCACATTTAAATGTTATTATGTAGGTTATACGGCAAAAATATGTAAAATTATGTTCATATACAGATGTCACATGAAAAATTATATGTGCTGCAGTGGAACTCAAACCGGGAATGCCTGTTCGTTAGGCAGATGCTCTAACCACTACATTATTGCTGTGCTGCTTCATTTGCATATATATTCCTTGTTATCCTCTTCAGCCTTTTCAGCTGCTTTAACTGTAGCTAAACGATGGGCACACCCGCTCACCTATGGTTAGCTGTACTCGGAGTTTAAAAAAAATATATAAGGGTTTCTTCATTTTATTTTTCTGTACTGTTGCTGTTGTACACATGGGGAATGTTGGTGGGGATATGCAGACACCTATGAGCAGTCTCGCTCATTTATTTACACATTTGTCTGTTCTACTTTGCAGGAGCGTGTTTATTATGAGAGCTCTGCTTTCAGACACACCTCCTGCACTCGTCCACGCTCCGTGTAGCATTAGGAATTCAGGCAGTGCGCCTTCATTAATATGTATGGTGTGCTGTCATCCTCCTCTTCAACTGCTGCTTCTGTGCAGGACTAGATTAGTCCTGCACAGAAGATTAGTAAATCTGGGGGTATGACTTGTATCGCTGTCTTACCCCATGTTAGCTGTACCCGAAGTATCTTGGGTGCATTATGTTGGACTACCAGTCTAGAGGTGTGTGTATTCTTTAAGAATATGGAGACACCACCTCCTTTGGAGCTTCTGGCCATAGTCTGGGGCTGAAACATATGGAATGAGTTGTAGCCTGGGAGTGCAGGGGTGCTTTCTGCCGCTTTAGACCAGGTCTCCATTACAGCACAAATGTCAATGTTGTCCATTTTGAGGACAGCTTCGAGCGAGTGCATCTTGAGATTTAGTCTTCTGGCATTGAGCAGCATGACCCTCAAATTGTATTTATTTATAGCTGTTATGGTGGAATTTTGGTCTTTGGAACACTGCCTAAAAAAAGGCACTATAGGGGTGGCAAGAGCCTTAGCCAGTAGCTGGAATCCCAGGGGTGACAGATGCAGGCTGTCTCTGCAAAGCATCGAGGTCTGTCAATCATGTCATCCCAGGCAGAGAGATACTGGATCCCCTTAGAATGACACCAGAACCTTAGCCAATTGTTGAAGTCAATCATTTTCTGCTCTTACTGTGGTATCTTTCTGGGTGCCCATACTCTGGAATAAGCTTCCTATTCATGGTAAGCAGAGCAACTCACTGGCCCTCTTCAAGGGAAATCTTGACGAGTGAATGGGTAACAGAAAGTTTACCCCAGGGATCACTCCAGTTGCCCTAATGGATAGAGGCACTGTGAACTAACATTGGGTGGCACTGTGAACTAACATTGGGTGGCATGGTGCCAGGGTAATTTTTTATTGGGCTAGGCTTATAAAGGCTCCAGCGTCATTAGCCTAGTACACACCTATGAACATATGAACCAGATATAATTGTTTATTTTCAGATATTAATCTTGACTATGCTTTGTTACAAATGACTAATATATTTAAATTAAGTATTTTATATATTTTTAAGTCAGTGAGGGGATGTTTGTTACTATTAATATCTTTAAATTTATTTTAGCTGTGTTCAGGGTATGTTGTAACTGTGGAAGAATGAATTGCATGAATACTGTGCATGCCCCTTTAAAATATATTTTAATTAGTACTGTTTCAATTACTTAATTAGAAAGACATTGGTAGTATAAAAGGAAGTGGAATCTGCAACATGTAAAGTCTGACGAAGTGTGCTGAGTGAGATGAAAGTGCTTAATTTTAATTGTTTTGGTTATTAGATATGTTTTATATATATATTGTGGATTTGCCTGTTCTTTTTTTCACCTTGATGAAGTTTTGGTTATTGGTTTTCAAATACAAAATCCAGGTTAAGTGACTCATGTTTCATACCATTTAGAAGGCATTCTGGGATATTGTCTGGGCTCACTCATGCCATGTTCTTGGCTTTAGAGGGAGCATTAAGGACCTTTTCCCTAGTGATAGCAGATGAAGTTCTGTTTGATTTTGTTTTCTGAGGGAGGATCAAGGAGGAGAGAGGAGTAAATTTGGAGATGGATTTATCAGTCAGTAAGTTTGCTATATCATCCAGCTCAGTATAGGTGGCTCCATTAACAATGAGCTCTGCACACAGTTGTGTATTGCTTTTGAGGTTGCCGACATAGCTAAAGAATGCTTTGTGGCTCTCCTTGGCCTGGGAGGCCAACTTTACCTCAAATTTGGCTTCGATAGACTTTTTTGTCCTCTAAGTTGTTTGTTTAGTTTGATGAGAGTGCTTTTATTCTGATGGGTTCCGCACCTCCTAATTTTTGCCATGATTTTATTCCTTCTGTTATACAGCCTATTGATGTTTACCCTAAATACCAAACTAATACCAATTTTACAGCAAATATTGAAGGGCACCGTATAATACTTCCTGCATTCAACCCCTTAGCTACTATAACATACCAGCTACTAACTCTAGGTACATCAGCTCAAAATCCAAACACTATCATAAAATAATAAATTCCTAAAACTCATTGTAAGCTTACGCTATAACCTTATTATGGATGGAAACATCCACCCTAACCAGGGCTCATCAGCTCTTGACTGCACCACTTCTCACTTCAACATTACTACCAAAAGACTGTCAATAAATAGGTCCCCCAACTCCCTCCTGGCTTTTCATCTAAATATTAGAAGTATAAATAATAAGGTATATAACCTGCATTCCCTCTTAGCAATCCACTCTCCTGATATTCTGTGTCTAACTGAAACGTGGTTAAAACCAACAACTTCAGATAATGAAGTTTTACCTCCAGGGTGCAACATACTTAGATTGGACAGTGCTACCAGGAAGGAAGGTGGAGTAGCTGTATTCTTCAAATCAACTCTGTTACTATAGACTCCATACAACCTCCTCAGCTCAATAATGCAGAAATTATTTCTACCAAATGTAGGATTAATAATAACAAAAGCATAAATATTGTCTGTATTTATGTTCCTCCAGGGAATAATGCCTAAACCCTTGAAGATATCCTCCAGTGGTTATCAAGTAACTATCCCCAAGAAACCATAGTACTTGGTGATTGTAACATAGACTGAAACACCTGTTCCTCAGAATCTCCTAGTACCCATAGTAACCTATATGGGTTTACACAGATAATATCCACCCCCACCAGGATAGACAAATCTAATCACAAGGAAAGTATATTAGACTGGATTCTTATCAATAGTCACCCCCAATTGTATACGTCTGGATTTCTCCCCGATGACCTCAGTGATCACTTTCTCACCTTTATAATTAAACACAAAAACAATAACCCC
>NC_056728.1:639631436-639736436 GCF_019279795.1 Protopterus annectens | reverse complement strand
TTATTGTATATGAAGGAAAGATGAATGAAATATTAAGGGATGAGGTTAAATACAGTGTGGTCTCCAGGAATGAGATTTATATGGCCTACCAGAAAATAGATAATATTCTGGAAGATATGATGAATGAAAACCTTATTAATATCAAAACTTTAACATTTTTGAAAGTAGAGAAGCCAAAGATACCCATGATATTTGGCATTCCGAAGATCCACAAAAATAGTTTGGACCCACCACTGAGACCTATTGTCTCAGCGGGTGGATCCAAAACTAATTCACTAGCTAAATATGTGGATGTAAAGACTAAACATGTGTGGGTCCAGAAGGAAGCAATTTTGAAAGATTCATGGGACCTCTTGAGGTGTTTGAATCAAGGTTTATTTCATGAGGATTTAATTTTTGTAACTATAGATATCATTGATTTGTTTGGATCCATTCCCTATGAGGCTGGCATTTTGATGTTTGAGGATGAAATTTTTGCTGACAAAAGGTTGACACATGAAGAAAAGGTAGTGTGCACAGGCTTAATGGATTTAGTGTTAAAAAATAATTTTCTTACTTTTAATGGGGAATTTTTTCGACAGCTACAAGGAGTAGCAATGGGAGCAGCCTGTGCACCTACCTTTGTCAACCTGGTCCTGGCCAACTGGGAGGAAAAATACCTCTTGAATTCAATATATGTTAAATTTTGGACTTTATACAAGAGGTTTCTTGATGACATCATAATTTTTTGGGTAGGGGGTCTAGAAAAATTAAAAGAATTTATTAAATATATAGGAGAGACAACAGAATTTTTGAAATTTACATTTAACTATTCAGATAAAATTATAGAGTATTTAGATGTGGAAATAACGTTAGAAAATAATATTTTTGAGACAAGTGTCTATAGAAAGCCAACGTATGTGAATTCCTTTTTGCATTACAATAGTGCCCACCCTTTATACACCAAAAAAAACTTAGTAAAAGGACAGTTCGTAAGAGGGTCCAGAATGACAAGTAGTGAAGATAAATTTATAAAGGAATGTGATCTGTTGGAAAAAAATGTTTTTAGAAAGGGAATATCCGGTTGAGTTTATTAAAAATCTAAGGGATGAGGTAGAAAGAGGAAGAAATGATAGGTTTGGGCCTATCTTGGGTAAAAAGAATGAAAAGAGTAATAATTGGGAAAGGAAAGAAGAAGACTTCCAACAATCACTAATACTTGAATATAATTTATTAAATAAAAACATTAGGACCGTGTTTCAAAGAGAATGGGAGAGATTTAGGGCACTAACGGACTTGGAAGGGTTACCTGAACATTCACCTAGAGTAGTATTTAAAAATACCACGAGTATTAAGGGATTTTTAGAAAAAAACAATAATAGTATGAAAAAGTTAAAGGGAGCTCGAACAAAAATTGGAACTTATAAATGTGGAAAATGTAGACAATGTGAATACATAACTAACAAAGAAAAAATTATTTATGGAAAGCAGGGAAAAATGGGTAAATAGTAAGGGATACTACAATTGTGAATCCAGGGGGCTCGTGTATTTGGCAGTATGTGTGCAATGTCCGTCATTTTACGTGGGAAAGACTGAAAGAACACTGAAGAGACATATATATGAACACATGTACGATGTTAGGAAAGAGAAAGAAACAAATGCCATATTTAGGCATTCTAAGACATGTGTAGGATCAAAATTTCAGTTTTTTTGTCTTGGATCAAGTGAGTTGGGACATTAGAGGGGGCCTTTGGGAAGAAATAATAGCTTATAGGGAATTATGGTGGCAGGTGACTTTGGAAGCAAATAAGTCACCTGGATTAAATGAATATATATCAATTTTGCCCCTTCTTAGAATGAGATCTGCTAAGATATAAAATTAAAGAGTGTAATTACATGCTTTTGGCAGCAGATGGCACTAATGTCTACATGAAACACTAACATATTGTGAATTAAATTTGTTCCTTTTTAAAAAAACATATAATTTTAAGCTTATTAACAAAAACACAATTTTAATACATCAAATATATTTATATGAATATTTATTATGAAGAACCTATTTTAAATAATTTATATATTTTATGAGAATTTTAATGACATCTCATGGTACTAAAAAAGGAGAGCATAATAAATTATTAAACAGCTTGAAGGTTTGATTTGCAGTTTTAAATTTGTATTCATGAAATGGATTGGTTAATATGTTTTTAATTATGTATAAAAGATGAATCTAGATTAATTGATTTATCTGATGAAGTCTACCTAGGACGAAAACGCTTGTATTGGGAAGGCGTTCATGTTTTGTGCTAACAGGATTTTTTTTTGTGTTTACGTGCTACGTGTTTATTGTTTTAACTGCAATAAATTTGAAGGTGGTTTTGCCTACAGTGATCTCCGCTTTCATTGTTTGTGGAGTTTGGTCAGGTTGATTTCGCTATTTCCTGGTTTTTAGGCATCACAAGGTAATATCTTAGTCCTCACTCCCACCCAGGGGTTTGAGTGTCAGATGCAAACACCAAATGCAGTGCATTTGCAAGTGAAGGAGCAAGTGGGTGTAAGACTGTTTTGGCCACCAGTATGCGAGTATTACACTGGTAAAGCAATGTAGAGGCTAGCTGAGTGTAGGAAACTGGAACCGGAGGTTAGCATTGCTTAGCTCCACGCAAACCCACGCATACCGGCTCACAACTGCGTTAATGTGCCTTAATCACTCCGTATCCAATGGCCTTGTTCTGCCCAGCAACAAAATAAATGGCCTCTGCAAGGCTCGAAACCAGGACCCTGCACACACAGCTAACGTGATTTACCACTAAGCCATGGCAGATATAGAGACATTGGATGTTATCACAAACATATCATCCAGCGCAGTCATTCAACGGTATAGGAAATGTATTCCATCATGTAGATGTATGTGTGTGTGTTTATGTCCAGATATAGATACATACATATATATAGATATATCAAGAACATCCCATGTGACAACAAAGCATTACAAAGGAATGAAAAGGGAAACACCAGCAATGCCTGTATTATGTAGTGGTGTTGTCCTATGTAATATCAAGACTCCCTCAGACAGACATGTGTCATTAATACACGCAAGCATTTGTACATTGGCCAACTACATCACTCTGTGCATTTTATTTACATTAGCCCATGGTGTTGCAGTTTTAACACATATATGGCTTAGTAATAGTCAACAGCATTCAGAATTACTTATAACAGCATGCATAGATATGACCATCAACCCAACACAGCAGATGGCATACATTTGCAGAGGGAGCACAACACATGCGTATATACTGCATGACATCTGTACAAACTGTAGAAGACTTGTGACTGCAGCTATGAAGAGTGGCCCATTATTGGCATGTTGCTGAGAACCCCAGACAGTGACTGTCATACCACTGTTTCATGTGACATATGTCCAATCAGGGATGCGATGGCAGTAACTCTCATCACTATCACCATGTACTGACTGCAATCTTCACACTATGCTTCTGCAATTCACAGATGTGTGTGTTCAGTGAGTAACACAGGAAACAAATGGTTCCACACACTGACCAGTCCACAGATGGCCCTACAGATGGGGTTTCCCTAACAAACAGAGCACCGTCTTGTCAGTTTTAAAACATGCAGAATAGCCATTACCACAAAAAAACTTGTTAAACTGGCAGTAGTCTCAGTGAAGCATAGCTACACTTACATGCTGTAGTCATGTCTGGCACATCACCCTCCTGCCTTTAGGCTATTTTCCACTGTGTATGTTGTTTGAGGAACATCCAGATATCATCTGTGATGCCCTTTACCAAACACCAGATCCAGGTTCCACTCACAACGACTGTCATGGGCAAACACAACATGATGTTCCTAGATATTGTACTGTGTTTCCATGCTATTGGCTATGGGAACATCACCACAGCTGTTCCACACGCAATCAGCTAGAGGAGGACTGCAACAGGTGCAGAGGCCATCACCTGATCATAACCATCATTTACAATTACACAAGCTGCTGCTGAGCAGGTGTACCTCTCCACATCCACCAGAGAGTGTGTGTGAGGGACAGACAGAGGCAAAGTACATTAGAGAAGGACTGAGAGACTAAAACCTAAGCATCGTTTGTCACACACCTACCAGTACAGGGGTTCAAACTAGTGACTGACTAGTCATTACTATTACAACTGCATGCAGTTACTCCATGTACCACAAAGCTGACATGTTGGTGTGCTGTAAGAACATATATGTGTGCTGGTGAGTGACATCTGCAACAGAGATATAGTAGACATACATTAGGTGTAGCACACATGGCTGTCCACATGAACAGATGTCATTGTCAACACAACCACACTCCCTAATGGACTCACATTGCCACACTTTTCCAGGCCCACAAATACACTTCCTAACTACTTAGTTTGCCACACTGCAGTAATGCACAGGTACTACATGCACCACAGAGGCTATCCGGAGGTTCTATGGGCTAGGGCATGTGAACATATCTGACATCAGTCGGTATGCCAATGGGAGTTGTACTGGGTGTGACTGTGGTTGGGAGCATCATACCTCATACGCAGACACAAGGTGGCAGTACTGACATGCATGAGTGCATTGCTTCATGGGTGTGTAGTGGTTGGCTGTGCAAGATGGCTGTACAAGGCTGGGTGAGGGGTAATCCTTGGCATCACGCCACCCAACAATGGTGTGCAGTGTGGTACAGGGGTGTAGTGTCTGCAATGTCCCACACAGATGGGTATTGTATGAACTGGCCTGACATCCTGGTTACCATTGTGTATGGTATTTGCTTTGCAATGCATGCCATGTCTGTGTTTGATAGTCCTTGACATGAACATTGCCTGGGATGTGCATGTCCCACAATAATGTACAGTGACATGTACAAGTGTACCTGGTTTTGCTGGCACATGTTGTGTACACAGACTGTTATTCTCAGATATGCCAATACTGGCCTGGTGTGGCAGGACCTGCTTATAGACAGCAGGTTGACCCTGCACCTGCATTGATAGCATGATACAGGTATTCCCTGGTGTCAGTGGCATCAGTCCATACAGGGCACGTGTGTAAGGCATTGTATGGCCTCTGTGGATCACATTTGATGGCGCCACATATGTTGCAGGCATGCAGTGGGGAACATAGTGAAGGCACATTGTCTGCAATTATGTGCCTATTGTACTGCTGTACAAGGTGCCATGCCCTCTGCAGCCCACTGCAATCACACCATGCCTACTATCTGTCATCAATGTGCAGGGTACTAGCAACATAGTGGCATATTCTAGGCAAGTGTGTTTGTGTATGACACATGGGTTCAGAATGTATTCCGGGTAATAGTAGGGTTGCATACTTTGTTCATCAGGCCTTTTGCCAGATGTAGGGGTATGGCTTGCCAACACAGTCCCTTGGCTGTTTGACATCTGTACTACTTGTGAGGTGGACATTGTGACATATAATACAGACACCATATAGGAAAACTACAATATCCACTCCCCCATCATGTCCAGTGGTCAGACACTCACAGCCACCTCCACACAGGTTCTGACTGTCAAACACAAACACACACCTGCTATGGCTTTGAATAGAATCCCTACTTAACTAGTTTATCACACTACAGCATTATTCAGTTACAGCACGAGCTACAGAGATTACTGGGTTATAGCAATTCCAGAGGTGTATTTCTAGGTGGATGATATCAGCAGGATTGTGAAAGGTGGTTATGTGAATTGTAAAGAGTGTGCATACTCTAAAAAGCATTATTACTTTCTCAAGCAGATAGACAGACACACACACAGTTGGCCTCTCTTGGAATAGAACCCCTACCTAACTAGTTTATCACACTATAACAATACAAAGTTATAGTACGTGCTACGGAGAACACTTGGTTGCAGCACTCCCAGAGGTGTATTTCTAGGTGGGTGACATCAGCAGGAATGCCAAAGGTGGTTATGTGAATTGTAAAGACTGTGCATACTCTAAAAAGCATTATTACTTTCTCAGGCAGACAGACACACACAGTTGCCCTGTTTTGGAATAGAACCCCTACTTAACTAGTTTATTACACTACAGCAACACACAGTTACAGCACGAGCTACGGAGAATACTGAGTTGCAGTAGTCCCAGAGGTATATTTCTAGGTGGGTGACATCAGCAGGATTGCCAAGGGTGAGTATGTGAATTGTAAAGGGTGTGCATACTCTAAAAGCATTGTTTCATTCTCAGGCAGGCAACCACACACAGACACACAGTTGGCCTGTCTGGGATTAGAACACCTACTAAACTAGTTTAACACACTACAGAATTATGCAGTTAGAACACATGCCAAAGAGATTATTGAGTTACAGCAGTCCCAAAGGTCTATTTGTATGTGGGTGACATCAGCAGGATTATGAAAGAAGGGCATTTC
The DNA here is from genome assembly GCF_019279795.1 of Protopterus annectens. Taxonomy (NCBI): domain Eukaryota; kingdom Metazoa; phylum Chordata; order Ceratodontiformes; family Protopteridae; genus Protopterus; species Protopterus annectens. The sequence goes on along the minus strand of NC_056728.1, from coordinate 639,730,054 downwards.
AAGTGTACTGCGAGATGTACATGTCTGTTACCTGCGTGTACCCGCTGCTTACCGTGAAGAAAACACATTTACACCTGATTACAATCGTCTTATGCAGTCCTAATTGACAGTATTAATAAGGCTAGTAGGTTTTGAACTCTGGAATATGCACACTGAGGTCACTGGATGTACCACTACACCATCTGGATTGTGTACTTGTTGCATGGTGTTTATAAGGCACATCTTACTACAGGTATTCCACAGTACTGAAAACAAATGGGACAGTCACTTTGTGTACATATGTACAGTACCCTTGAATGTACTGTACTCTGTGAAACAAGAAAGACAAGTCTACATCTGTACAACTGTCATAACTTCATATATATATATATATATATATATATATATATATATATATGTATATATACACCTACGAGATGTGTACACACATCTATGTATATATGTATATATATATATATATATATATATATATATATATATATATATATATATATATATATATACACACACACACACACACATACACACGTCTGAACACCCTTTCTAACACAGAAGGGTTCCAAAGGAACTGACGTGTACAAAAAACAGAGGTATCTCTTGTGTTATAACATTTAAATCTTAAGCAGTTCACCAGAGAAGGGATGGTTGTTGTGTATGTGAAGTTTGGGGTGGGGAATGATGGTTAATATAATCTCCCCTGGGGACTGTGGAGTTAGGGTGGGGGAATGATGGGTATGGACTTACACCAAGGTGACCACTTCTGTGTCACTGCTCGACAGTGGCACAGGAAAATAACATACCCAACTGTAGTCATGCTTGACTGTGTATTCTTTACCATTCCTAACTATGTAATACTTTGCAGGCACCGGTCACCACAGATGGCTACCATGGTGTGCTAAAAAGACATTACACATGTGTATGCCTGGCTACAGGGTAGTCAGACACACAAACACACACACACTTGCCAGTATTATGCATACAAGTCTTGCCTATGTAAAGGTAACTAGTACAGTGGTATGCAGTTGTGGTATGTGCCACAGAACACATACAATTACACTTACTCTGATTCCACTTCTGAGCTGGGTGACATCACAGGACTGATTACTTGCAGTGGGGAGGGGAAAAGAGAGAGGTTTAGCAGTGGACAAGGATAAATGCCAGTGCAAAAGGTGGTATTTGTTTGGAATGCAGCAAAACCCACTGTCATGACAGGATGCAGACACAAATACACACACAAACAGTTGCCAGTGGTGGGATCAGAACTCCTGCTTATCTACAGATCACTATTACCATATTACGCAGTTAAAAGATGCACCACAGAGATTACACTTTCCAAGGCAGTCAGAATGCCCTTTTAAGATTGAGGACAACAACAGGAAGACTGACAGTCACGAAGTACATAGCTGTAAACCTGTGTGTTTAAAGTAGGTGTCCATTACATCCTATATGCACAAATAAGACACATCATCTGCAGGTAGTACATAGGTAGGCCTAAGAGGTATAGTTGTGGCACAACAGGAACCTGAACTGGAGTATGCCCATTTGTGGAATGGACAACTACTATCAATATACAGGGTTACCGTGGGCATGCTCACACACTTAGTAGCACAGGGTCGTTTGGGATGCACTATGACTACAACTACACAAGGTTATACTGGGCATGCTAGTACACTAAGTAACAAAGGGCTTGCTGGATGCATTGACTCAAATTACACAAGGTGGCAGTGGGTACACTCATACACTTAATAGCACAGGGCTGTTTGGGATGCACTCCGATTGTAACCACAGAAGGCCACAGTGTGCATGCTCATGCACTTACATGTACAGACCACTTTGTAATGGACTCCTATTGTAAAAACACAGGTTCACAGCTATGTACATCTTACCTGTCAGTATATATGCACATCATACTGGTTTACTACCTGATATGTGTATGTGGCCCGTAAGTGATATATCTGTGTCTGTGCTGTGTGATACACATGCATACATGTACATGAAGTACTGACATATATATAAGTATACACATTCATGCATGTGTGGACGTGACAGACAATAGGTTACATGGGACACATAGGCGGATGCTACCTACAGCATGTGTCACACACCTTGCTGCCCTGAAAGGCATACATTAATATCAAGTTGTGGACAGTGGCATTATACGTGGAACAGTGGCATGTGCAAGCATATTGTGTGAGCCACATTGTGTAATGGTACTGAGGTGCAGGTGTCAAGATGATCTCTCCTGGCTGTGTTAGTAGTTGTCATTATTAACAGGACTGCTACCCTAAATATATCTCACATTGGTCATATACACAATTTCTGCTGCTGTTCGTCACCTTACATGAGGCATTTGCTACCAAGCACATTACTGTTACTCACAGTGATGTCATGGTATGAGTGGCAACTGCTAGACCAAAACAATGAGTCAGTGTCCTGCTGTTATTATGAGGTTGTCCAGTGTCTGTCATTCCAGGCTCTCATGACTGAATGACAAGCCTTCAACACAGAGCACATGCATTCATGTTTCACATGTGTGTGGACAATACTTAGGTCGCATTTACCAATATAGCCACATTCCAAGGCAAATGTCCTGCACCCAGAAGTAACACCCTGACACCTACAAGACAATTGCATAAGATGCTTATGCTAACCAGTGATAGCTGTGTGGCTTTAGTAATCCATTTGCTCAATGTTGAACCTACAATGGGGAATACTGACATCTGTGCAGTGAGGAACACCTGGCTGAAGGCTTTGTAGTGCACAATTGCACTACCACCATATAATTCAGATCCAGACATGTGGGCCATAACAGTGGTATGGACCATTCCAGGTGGTGGCATCCACATATTCATAAAGACTACTCACATGTAAAGACCACTACTCTGACATGTCATCACAGATGAGTCAGGTACAGGTGACAGTGGCAAATGCTGCATTCTAGGTTGTATCCTCATATACATCCACCACCTTGTCCCCAGACTACCAACACACATCCATATGTGGTATGGCATAGTATGGTAGACCACCAGATAACCCTCGATTGATGGACTGACCTAGGCCTACATCACATGTGCAAAGTACCCATGTACAGACATAGCTGCATAATGTGTTATGCAATGCAATAATACTACTGTTTGTAACCAGCTTAGTTGTACACATACCAGGGTCCCTTGGATGTTGTCAGCATTAACATGGTCGACTGTTGCTGTACACCAGTAAACAACACCCTCATGGTTGGATATGACCTAACTGTACCTGCCCTGGATATGTACATCCCACACTCATACAGCATAAATTACATTACCATAGCTTTCGTTATCCTTTCTACATACAGGTGGTTACAGTCATTACACACATGCACATGGCAGATAGCATGCTAACAGTACATAAGATTTTATATCTATGTTAACAGAGATAATATTCCCTCTCTACTGGTCACCCATGACACCTATCATATCATACAACACCCCATGTGGCATGTATGTCATTAGGCAAGTGCACCTAATGCAATGCCTACAAACATACCCAAATAACAGGATCATAGGACCTACACAAGGCCTGTATTGACAGACTCAGGGAAATCCAGCTCTGCTCTATATGTTCCTGAGTAGTCACAGGTGATATGTTCATGACATGTACAGCCATGTGTGACCACAGCTCCTACATATACCCCATGTCAACAATTGCAAGCCATGCATGCTGTGTGCTGTCTGGACATTAGCCTTAGTACCACAATAGCCTGTACATGCTGGGGTGAGATGTTTGCAAGCCACAGACCTCACACATGCTTGAATGAGTGTACTGCCTAGCTCTAACAGAGCACATTGCTGGCACTCTTCCAGTGAACATGAGGTGTGTGTGGCAAATATGATGTGCTCACTGTTGACCATCACAGTGCCCTGGCTTCACCATGGCACTGTCAAGTAACAGTTTGTAGGAGCATGACATGGAATAATGCTGTGTGTGTCTCGCTGATATGTGCTGTTGTCATATATGTACACTTGACTACTCAGTGAAGGTGGTGGTGTCCTACCAGTACACGAATACAACATCCATTATGGTGTAATGCTCAACTATGTTTCACACATGGTGTGGGGAATGTGTGGAATGTATCCTCTTGACCCGCTAGTGCAGTTACTGATGTAGACCACATATGTGTATATGTATTGATGTTTGTGTAGATTCCATGTGTGTGTGCAGTGTCTGATGTCTGAAGGTGACTGTTGTCTTAGTACATCATGCTGTTGCAATACAGCCTCAGCATTGCCAACTGTATATGGTGACATGCTCTAAGTACAATAAGCCGTACATGAGATATGGACATATGTTTGGACATGACTACTAACTGGTGGGGCTTCTTTGCAGATGAATGATTACTGAGGACAGCTCACTGGTGTTTTACAACCATTCCTACAATAACCTGTGTAACTGCTAAGGTCAGGTTTTGTTAATTGAAGTGGAAGACAGACAATGTAGAATGCAGTAAGGGTGACACTGAAGGCAAACCTCATGACACCTGTAACAGTAATACCTACCCTGTGCATATATTGTGCATATATCAGCACAGTTGGCAAAGGAAAGAGTCAGGAAGCTTTGTAGCGAATGCGATAGTGCTGTACTTCTGAAATACCTATCATGAGATAGGCAGGTGTTTGATTCACAGTACTAGCATGTGTGGGTGTGTGTGTGTCCATATATGTCACGTCTAATTGGGAATACATCCCACATGTTTTCACTCTCTTGAACACTGATGTTGACACCACTACAGAGTGAAGCGTAGAAAGAAAGGCATAGGCAGGTGGTTGAATCTCACACATGTAAAGTGTATGTATGTGTGTGACATAGGTGTATATCTTTGTGAATGCCACAGTGTGTGTGTGTGTGTGTGTGTGTGTGTGTGTGTGTGTGTGTGTGTGTGTGTGTGTATGTGGCTGTCCGGCCCCTGGAGTGAGGCTGTAGTTTACCATAGTGAAATGTTAATGCCCCCCCCCCATCCACTCAATGAAATCTAGCATCCCTGTTGATATCATCAATCATAGATGGGCATTCTTACCGCCTTTTAACATGTACACCCTGGGGTGTGACATGTTGCTACATAGCCTACTGATGGACCCCCCATCCCCACATACACTCACTGCACTGGAGTATCCCTGTCGATGTCCTCAATCTTAGGCTATTCCAACTACCTGTACATGTGTAATCTCTGTGGCGCATCTTGTAATTGCGTAGTACTATAATGATGATATGCACATAGGCAAGGGTTCTCATCAAGACACTGGCAAGTGTTTGTGTGTGTGTGTGTGTGTGTGTGTGTGTGTGTGTGTGTGTGTGTGTGTGTGTGTGTGTGTGTGTGTGTGTGTGTCAGAGTGTGTGTTACTGTGTCTGTGAATCCCTGAGTGTGTGGGTGTGTCTGTGTTTGCATGCTGTCATGGCAGTCAGTATTACTGCTTTCCAATGAGAAGCCACTATTTCCACTGGCCTTTACCCTTGTCATCTGCCATACCACTCTTTTACCTCCTCCCCACTGCAGGTAACTATACCTGTGATGTCACCCACTTTGGATGTGATGACACTGAACAGAGTAGATTACTACATAGCTATCATGATGTTGGATCATTAGAACAGTAAACATAATTGAAACATGGGAGAATATAACTGTGATGTGGAAGCTACAAAGTGCATGTAGGTATTGTCATACTGACTTGTGGGTAGTCAGCATATACATATGGGACACTAACCACAAACACTGACATCCCCCAGCACAAGCAACTGCACCTGAAAGAGGAAGGCAGAACATCAAGATCAACCTGCTGTTAGTGTTGTTACAGATGAACATACTGTCAAAAGTACAAAATGCATTCTAAAACTGTAATACATGGTATGTCTGCTGCTTGTCAACACTACTCAACAATATTAATCTACAATTGTCTACCTAGTATGTTCACCCTGTGCATCAGACCATATGAGCATGTCCCTGCACTGATGGTGTGGATAACAGGGATGTGGCACAGGCATCATCATATGCACAGGGTGATAATGCTTGCCAGAGGCTTAGGCTGCGCCAATGGATGACATCATGTGTGTGTGTTAGAGCCTGTGATATAAAAGGGCATGTGTGGATGTTATGCATGTGTGTGTGTTGAGGTGCCCTACATTTGTTTCTGGTATGTGTGTGTATGCATGCACACAGCTCTGGCATGTGGCTGGCCTACACAGGTTTCACAGTTCACAGTGTCCGGCCATGGCCATGTGACCTGCGCCTGCCAGGGGTTGCACAGGCACTACCAGGCAGAGGTCCAAATTAGGTATTGTCTGATGACACATGTCCACTGGAATCATGTCCCTGTTGGGACCATCCAGGACCATGTGCACGTGGCCTGCTGTGTCCTGGTGTGTAGTGTACAGCACCAGCTGCACTGCTGCAGCTACCGCCACTATGAGAGCGGGCATGTGCAGTGGCATGTTTACATAGACCTTCAACAGGTGATGTAGCTGACCTAAGTCCAAGTGCCCGACGCCTCACTCCCACCAGATGTTCTAGCACAGACATTCCACACTTGAGGATTGATATACCATGGTCAAGAACTCCCACCATGTTACCCAATCATCTATCCAAAACATCTGCAAGATGATGGTGAGCATTTGCAAGTGCCTGGATGTTGTCAGTTAATGAATGGACAGCAGCTCTCTGAAGCCTCAGACCTTCTCTGTTGTGCCATTCAGTATGTGCCTGGTCCTCCATTACAGCCTGAAACATGCGTCTGGTGACTCCAGCTGATGTGCTTTATCTTGCAGGGGCATGTTGGCCAGTGGTCCTCCTACAAGCAGCCCTGGGAACATGCCTGTGTGGGACATCACCGGTCAGTTGACTGGGATCATGGTGTGCAGGCACACCTTCCATAGTCTTCACACTTCCCTGTTCCATGCTACCACCCACCAACTGTCCTTCCCCTATGGCCATTGGTGATGGGGTATGTGTAGGCAGGGGAACTGTGTGCGAGGATGAGGGGGATACAGGTGGAATGGCAACCAATGGCACAGATTCAGCCCCTGACAACCCTGCCTGCGCCTCAATCATACTATCATCATCATCACTGCTAGAGTCTGTGGGGACACTAACATCAGGTGGACCGCAGGAGGGCAATGCACCTACATCAACACCTGTGAGGGGAAGACAAGAACTGTACATTACAAGTTATACCAGACACACAGACAGACACACACAGATACACACACACACAGACACACACACAGACACACACACACACACACACACACACACACACACACACACACACACACACACACACACACACACACACACACACACACACACACACACACACACACACACACACACACACACACACACACACACACACACACACACACACACACACACATGCTACATGCAGGTGATATGGCAGATGGCATTCAGCTTAGAAAATTATAGTTTCAGCTTAGACAATTATAGTGGTAGTTATCATACATCCCTGAGTTGCACACAACAGCATGCATGTGTTATAGCAGACGGCATGCACCTTACACCATTATAGTGGTGGTTAGCATACATACCTGTATTGCACTATTTGTGTTAGTACTCTATACCCCAAACCTGCAACACAATGCATGCACTTTGCACCATTTCAACATACTGCCATGGTGTGTGCAACATACACCACATGTTAACAGATCATTACTGACCTATGTACATCTGCCACTGATGGTTTGTGTTGGCCTATGTGTGAGGACATGAGCAGAAGGGTATGTTGACTGCATACTATGTTTGCCTGAGCCCTAGCTTGCATATCTCCCCCAAAGCAGTGCATGTCTGTTCAACATTATTCCGCCTACCCCTGAGCTGTGTCTAGATTGTGCATGTGGCTGCACATACATTTGACATGGCTGCCCCTACTTTGCAATAGTGCCCACAGACCAGCACAGGTTTACAGTACACCAGCCTGCAGTGTGGTGTATGACCTTGCCAATCACATATAGTATGACATGTCTTCTGCTGACATGTTGAATGACATGCATACATGTGTAACACAATGGTGTCCTTTCCAATTTACAGTACGGTAATGGTGTCCCAATGCAGTGACGTGTTATACTAAGATGGGCCTTCAGCTGATGCAGTGTTGTCTGTCTGCCCTACAAATATGCAGTGACATACTGCACATTGAGCTGATGTGCATAGCCATTGCAGGGCATCATGTGGCTTCACAATTGCTATATAGTGTGAGCTACTGACACAGTTCATAGCCATGACTATGTCCACATACAATACATATCTAATGTGGAATGTGACCCATGTCACTGAGGTGCATACACACTAAACCCTAATGTGGAATGTGTGACACAGGTCACAGAAGAGTATACGGATGACACCCCTGCACATCTGCAACCATATTACTGATGCCTGGAAATTATGCCCACACATGGCTAACTTAGCAGTACTCTATGTCACACATGCCATCTGTGTACCTCACACACATGAGGAGCAGGCATGACAGTGATGTCTGACACCAGCAAGGTGAATGTACTGTATCTGTGGCCTGATGTGGTTGTGTGTGTATGTTGTGCAACACATGTATGCATTTGGATACTGTATAGGTGAATGCTTTCATGTTGTGACACACTCAAGATGTTCAAGACATTATGTGGTGGTTTCATGTTATGCCTACACAAGCTGTGCACAGGTCCATATGATGTTTAGTATTTCTCATCTGCAATATCACCATTACACAAAGGCCATAGTTGTATTGTGTTGAGCCAATGTACAACAGGGTGTACACACATGTACATCACTTCTACTGTGTGTGTTGCTTCATGTCTCTGGCCATCCTCCATAGCCATGTGTACACATGTTCTGTCCAATGGTTGTGATGGCCATCTTATTTCAGTGTTATCCCATATGACATACACACATAGATGTCATATGCTCCACTGAGGATAGGGTTATGCAGACAAAGGGTGGTATGTATGGGATGTGAGACATCATGTTTTGCAGGATAGTTGAGCAGTATTGCAGTCATCCCACTACATGTCATGGACATGTCAGATAGCACATGACATTGTGTGACATTCATAGCAAAGGTATAATCCACAAGGGTGTATCCTCGGGCAGGTAATACTCCAGTTCCAACACATTTAGAGTGTGTGCACACATATGCTCTCTGTACAGTACTGTTTGTATTCCCAACATGTGTAATGCTGATATGTAGTACCTGTTCCTACAGTGAAACACACCTCCATCATTGTATTCACTGTTGTCCACACATCTGGCAATGACAATATGGAAGGTTTAATGTAAGTGTTTCATATAGTCTTCAATTGTTTCACATGGGTAACCACTGTGATGCATTGCAGGTCTGACCAGTGTCTATTAACAGGACCACCATACATTATGTGTATGTGTGTTATGGCAGATAGCATGCAATTAATATAATCTGTGCATTATCAAGCCTGGTAAATAATAACAATCTCACCTGACACAGGCTGCTGTCACTGCAAAATGCCAGAGGTACCTAAACAGGAATGCCACAGCAGTAAGATCATTATCCACACCTGTGTGATAGCTACAGGGTGCAATGTCCATGTTAGCACATAAGCCAGTACAATACACTATACTATGGAGTATGCACATCTGTGCATACATAGAGTAGCAGACTATAGTATGTAGCATATGTGCATACATGCCTTGCATATGATGTTACATTACATATTGTACAGTAACACATGTAACTATGTGAAATATAGTTGTGTTATATGTGCAGTACTGACTTACCAGACAACTCCAGGCTCTGTGGTTGGGAGACACCCACCTCCACAATACCAGCTAAAGCTTGTGGATGGAGGTCTGCAGGTGTCCCCAGGTTGGCCAGTAGCTCCTCGGTACGTGTGATTGGGGGCTGGGTGAGTGGCCCTCTACCTGTTGCACCTTGTTCCCTGGTGATTGCATTAGCATGCTGTTTTGCTCGTCTTATGAGGTCAGTGCAGTGTTGGCGCACCTGCTGATAGGTGCGATTGTGACCGCCAACATAATTTACCCTCCTGCAGAGTTTCCCCCACAGGGCATCCCATTGATGTGCATCCTGTGGCACATGGCTGAAGAGTGTTGTATGGTTGTCGAGGAGGTATGGGATGAGCACCTCATCCTCCAAGTGGCTGTAAGCTGGCAGCCTGCTATGTGGCATACCTGGAAGACATAATGATGGAGACAGGTCACAGTAACTCACAGAGAAGTACAGAAGTACAGCTGAACATACATGTGTATCACATTTATTAAGATTACAAATAAGTCTTTGCAAATCTACACGACTTTAACACAGCTGACATGTATAAGTCACACGCATTTGACACATACTGGTGATGTGATGTTATCACCATATATGTGTGTGTGTCATGTGATGACATTGCTCATACTCCATGTGGATGTTGTGTTGATGTGGGCATGTCTGTTTGCCTGTACTGGTGTCTTTACATATCAGCACATGCCTGGGTGTGTTCACATTAATGCAATTGACCTTAATGCTATGTATATGTCACATATATAGTCATACATAGCCATTAGGGAAATGACCTGTGACCCTGCAGACTTGCAAGCATGTATGTGTTTTGCCATATACATCTACATGGCACTGTACAGCTGTGTAGCATCCTGCCATGTATTGCCTGTGTTGCACATGTGTAACACATGGGACAATAGCTAGCCTGATGGTATTTGCAGGGTTGGATATCAACTATAGCATGTATGGTCATAGTGATCTAGCAGGCTATATGCCCTGGGCCATTTATGAGCCTAGGCAGACAGGTTACGTGGCTGTAAGCAACAGACAGGTATGTTTCAGTGGCCAATTCAAACAGTGCCACAGAACTGATCCACAGGGTTACTGATATATTTGGCATGCAGTCATGACACCATGTCACAGAGAGGGGAGATGTGTAGCTTTGCTGGACAGGGATGCATAGCATGGCAAGAGTATGTTAAGTGTATGGGACAGAGATCTGTCAGGCATGTTGTGATCCTTGTACTAGAAAGGTGGATGTCCATGAAGTATGTGTTTATTTGGGATCAGGATGTGTTAAGTATAGCACGTCTAACACTTCTGGGTTGGACATGGCTATATTCAGGTAGGCTGCATACTACATAGTGCAGCTAGGGATTGGAAAGGGCAGTGTAGGCCATCTACACATGGGCAATAACCCTTACAGGAAATATGCGATCTATTATGGGTCACATGGGTGTTGAATATGGCTGAGCAATTATCTCTACATTCCTGGATGGTACCCTGTCATGATTAGGGGTGCCACATATGACTACCTGTCTTGTGTGGTGAAGTAACTATCACAGGAAAGAGTACTGTCCAGCTGCATCCCATACACACAGTTGCCATTATGTTGACCGCTGCCTAGGTGGTAGTTCATGGGTACAGGGTTTGTAACATAGTGGATGATAATGCAATACTTAACTGTCAGATTGTGGCCATACGTTACACGCCACACATCTGACACACTAAGGCCCTTCTGTATGTTGAATGCAGCACACATTGAGCCAATATTTCTCCTAGTTCATAGTCATTTGCAAACATCAATAGGCTGATGCCTTCTATGTTAGTCTGTGTGGTATAGATAACAAAGAGAGGGAGTACCAGGAATGAACCCTGTATTACTGTGGCTGGCACTGGTTTGATGTGCATGTATTAGTCAGACACCTTCTGTAGTCTTGGTTCTGCCAGCAGTCCAGTTGCCAACTACTCCTGTGACATAGGAATATACACCTAGTTTACTGAGTGTAGCTGGAACACAGTATGAGTGATGGTGTCCTACAACCTGGCAAGGTCATGATATGCAGTGTGAATCAACCCTACTGTCATCTACATCTGTACTGAGTACATCAAATACGTTGATCACGGTTCATAGCCTTACAGACAAGACTCAGCAGGGTAGTTGTGCACTATTTCCCATTATGAATGGTATCTCCCCCTTTGTGGGGTTTGGTAACTGTTGCTGTGCACCATTCGGTGTGTACACAGCCTGACATGGAGTTATGATTGAACATGATGTGTATGTGGATAGCTGATTGTTCTTACATTTGTGTAGGATACACCCTGGGATGTTGACAGGTCCCATGAAAGCTGTATGTATGACTTTAGAGAGTGCAGCCTGTACCTGCATAGTCATTATTACAGGAGCCCTGTAGTGTACATGGATATATTACTAAGTGTACCTGTTGGGGGTGGTGGGTAGGTGGGAGTGGGTTTAGGCTCTCCAAGACCCTATCTGGATGAACAGGTGCTATTACTGCAGGTGCAGTACTTCCCATGCCATAGTGCTGTGCAGCACAGCAGGTCTTGTCGTAGCCATTACAATTAATGACACAGCTATAGAATGGTCTGTGCTTGGCCTCATAATATGTGGCTGATTAGTTTCACAGTAGCTTTGTGTGGTTTTATATGGTGTATCTGCATCTTACTGAGGCTGACCAGTTATCACCTACACTCATGTGTGTTCACACTTGCAACAGTTACTACCTTCTGTGGTACAGTTTAAAGCATGGTACCACCAGTTTGCCTTCTTGTTTGTGTTTGGTTGAATCCTGGTTCTGTTTCAATGGCACAATCACTGCACGTATGTGACTGCTTAAGGTTCATTTGTGTAGGATTAAGCACTTGCACATGCATTGTCCATCTGCATGGGTGCCATGACAGTCACCACTCTGCTCTTAGGAAACATAACATTGGCATTGGAAACTGACTATGTGTAGTGTACTGTTAGCCCTGTTTGTGTGACTACTGTGATCCAGGTCATTGGGGTCGATGGAATCCAACATGCATTGAGCGCAGGTGTTGGTACATGAGGAGTCTTCCCAGTTCATAATGGAATAGTTGAGAGTAGCCATTATTATGGTTCTGTCTCAGACCTAATCTTCCCCATTACAGCACATTATGACAGTTGGGAAATCCGTGGCATGGTGGGTGATCTGTCACAAGGTGCAATTTGAATTCCACTTTGGCACAAAGGTAGTTGCTCAGCATAATGCATCTGATGTTATGGAAGTGCAACTAGCGTGGGTGTGTACATATCCTTCAGGAATATGGACACACCTGCGGCCTATGTGTTCCAATAAAGGATAATGGGCAAGAGGTGAGGTATGTGTTATAACATGGTCATGCAGGTGTGCTCTCCGGAGCATTGAAACATGTCTCAGCCACTGCACAGATATGTTCTTCATGTTAGGGATTGACATATGTGTTTCCATATAGTGTTTCTGACATGTATCGTTGTGTAGCAAAACCCACAGTTTATTGCTTGGCTGTCCCTGTAACAGCAGTGGACCTTCACATGAACTGTGCATGATGAAGGCACTATAGGGGAAGCATGAGCCCTAGGCAGTATCCAGATTCCCAGGGGTGACAGGTGCAGGCCCTGTCTGGCAAAGCATCATGGTCTGTCAACCATGTTATCCCAGGCAGACAGATACTGGATACCCTTTGACTTGCACCACTACACTAGACAATTGTGGAATATGATCCTTTTGTCCCTGTACTGCAGTATCATTCTGGCCAAAGGCAGAATGCTACCCAGGCCTTGGGACATACCTGAATGGGCTACAAGACCTGACAGTTTCTACATGTGTTTCCATGCAGTCCAGGCTACTGTATCACAGGTCCTGCACAACAGCATGGAATATGCCAGAGCCATGTGTATAGTTCAAAAGGTGGCCTGAGTGTATGGATATGTGGCTAATCATTGCAGACAGGCAGCTGACAGTATGTATGCCCTCGTATAGGTTGGTGTGTAACATAGTTCTAGAGTTTGCATTTACAAATGAGTACTGTTGGGCATGTTTCCAGCCACATGTTCTGAGGTGTGGCACAATTATGCAAACTATGTCATACAGTTTGTGTATTTTTTTGTCTGTCTATTCCAGCTTGGGAGGTCTCTTGCTTGGCCAGATACTTAGAAGACTCTGTGAATGTGTGTGATTTCTGATGGTATGTGTGGGTGTCCTTACTGTGTTCTGGTAAGGGTATGCGTTGGTTGTGGTGATGAGATGCATGTGTTAACCTATACCTCATGACTGTCCAGTCCAGTCATGGCTGTAGACAGGGCTGCCTTCCAGCTTAACCCTGTAGCTGCATCTCAAACAATGTGTGGGGCATGGTGTTAGGTGGGTTTGGCAGTGTATATGGCATAGAGATTACATTCCCCCAGGATGGCCACATACACAAAGCTGACATTAGTAAACACCAGTAGCTGACTAGTGGACATGCCTGTATGAGCATTCAGTACTACAGGTACCAAGTACTGTATTTAGTTTATGTGTTGCTTATGAAGATGTTTTAGACAGTGATGCTCACATGTAAATATTTATGTTATGGATGTGACAACACTGGTTATTACGGAAACATTGTAGATACCTTTAGCAGTAATCTTCCTCTGAAGAGAACATCACATCCTGTTAGTTGATTACAGATGATGCAACTGTCTACAGGTCTGTTTCCTTCTCTGGGTATATACTCACATATCCACCAGGACCATGAGCTCTGTTGGGCACAGACACCCACTTTCCAAACAGAGTCATGTATCAATAGACTCTGATGCCACTATCAACATGATCAGGATATAATCAGATAGTGTAAGCCATCACCTATGAAGTGGCTATTAACACATGGGCAGCTGTGTCCTACATCTTACACTCCTACTGCAGATTTTACACTGGAGTTAAAGATGATATGCAACCTGTTTCATTACCAGTACTGTGCACTACCTTACATACAGTATGTGCAAGTGGCTATTAGGTTAGCAATGAAAGGTTGGGTAGTTCAACCAGTGTGTCTCTACTCTCAATATCCACTCTATGTAGGTGTGCACATAGCCATTTGGCCCAGCCCTGTAACAAGGGTCACTACACATTTGCATAACATGTACACATGCACAGCTGTTATTACTTGCAAATGATACTAGAGAGGTCCAGCCCTGTAACAAGGGTCACTACACATTTGCATAACATGTACACATGCACAGTTCTTATTGCTTGCAAATGATACTAGAGAGGTCCAGCCCTGTAACAAGGGTCACTACACATTTGCATGACATGTACACATGCACAGCTGTTATTGCTTGCAAACAATACTAGAGAGGTCCAGCCCTGTAACAAGGGTCACTGCACATTTGCATAACATGTACACATGCACAGCTATTACTGCTTTCAAAAGATACTAGAGAGGTCCAGCCCTGTAACAAGGGTCACTACACATTTGCATAACATGTACACATGCACAGCTGTTATTGCTTGCAAACGATACTAGAGAGGACCAGCCC
The DNA here is from genome assembly GCF_019279795.1 of Protopterus annectens. Lineage (NCBI taxonomy): Eukaryota > Metazoa > Chordata > Ceratodontiformes > Protopteridae > Protopterus > Protopterus annectens. The sequence continues at coordinate 639,714,727 of NC_056728.1, read as the reverse complement.
TGTAACAAGGGTCACTACACATTTGTATAACATGTACACATGCACAGCTGTTATTGCTTGCAAACGATACTAGAGAGGTCCAGCCCTGTAACAAGGGTCACTACACATTTGCATAAGATGTACACATGCACAGCTGTTATTGCTTGCAAACGATACTAGAGAGGTCCAGCCCTGTAACAAGGGTCACTACACATTTGCATAACATGTACACATGCACAGCTCTTATTGCTTGAAAATGATACTAGAGAGGTCCAGCCCTGTAACAAGGGTCACTACACATTTGCATAACATGTACACATGCACAGCTCTTATTGCTTGCAAATGATACTAGAAAGGTCCAGCCATGTAACAAGGGTCACTACACATTTGCATAGCATGTACACATGCACAGCTGTTATTGCTTGCAAACAATACTAGAGAGGTGGATATTACATGTGTTATATGCATGGATAGTTACCTGGCTCTTCCAATTGTCTTTGCTATCATCCTGCTAAACTGTCAGCGAATACAAATGATATGTGTCCTGTTATTGAGTATTGTAATTGCCAATAGACATAACTACTGTTTGCATAACATAACAGAACTGCTATGTAGAATAGAATACAGATATGCCTAAAATACTGTGCATTACACAGTTATTGGCACAATATCCCACAATGCACACCATATTTGCATGGTAAACCCACCTTAACATGTTCATCTTACTTATACACCCATACATATGCCGACTGTTACAATATATCAACATATACTATCCCCTGTTATAACACATACTTGTTGGACCAATCCTGACACTGACAGTGACTGGAAACAAATTGGTGGGCAAGCCCATATCATCCCTTGTGGTGTATGCGGAGTTTACCTTGTGACCTACAGCAGTACGCACAGAATACTACAAGCATTACTACTGCTCAACAATACATCACTACAAGATACAAATTTCCACTATATACATTGATTACACTGTAATTCTTACAGAACAGGTACTACATACACAGACATACTACATGTTATACATACCTTCTTAGTAATTGGAGGTGTTATTGACTAGTATAATACTCATTTTCGGTTCGTCTTTCAATGTTTTGTACTGTCCAACAGATACATACAGATGGTTTGAATGTGTGACAAGGCAACCTTTTATAGTTACAGATCAGTAACATGTGCTATCCTGATAACCAGTTGATGTTCCTAAGTAGCTAATTACATGCACATCAGCTGCGCTGCTACTGCCTTAGCCAATATCATGGCTACAGTGGAGTATAATTGAGTACTCCACTTGGGTGTTGTTCCTTTGCCTTACTTGTGAGGAAGACAGCGTGGAAATGTTGTTTGGAATCTATTGCAACAACTGTATGGAGACGAACAGTAATATATTGTGTGTAATGCCTAGAGGATTTGGTCTAAATGTGAGTACTGCTGTTATATTTCTGAACATTGCTAATTGTGCAGGGTTTGTCTGTACCTAATACTTCTGCATATGTTTCAGTCTGGTCAGGTTGTATGACCAACTCAAGGCTGCATAGCCATGCATATAATGTTAGGGGGTTTACAGTGTGCTGACCAGACATATTTAGTTTGGTGTTACTGTGTATCATACTGTGCTGATAATCAGTACTCAGTAACACTTAGTGGTGTACAAACATTTTAACCCTCTGAAACGGGATTAGTTCATACAGACCCTATTACATTAGCAGCTGATTAATGGTATGACAGCAAATATTTCACATAGGGCCATGTTACTGTGTCTGTGCCCAGGTATGTTAAGGTTTCAGCAGATGCTGTACAGTAGTTGAATAATTGGTTATGGTATGAAAGTTTGTATTGATGTAATTATTTTGGTTGTGGGGTAGATGTTGGTGGGTGTACATAGCACATGCAGGTGTGTAGGAACCCCTTTTATACAATGTCTATATGTGTGTGGGTGTTCTTTCGCTATGTGAACACCTATCCCTTAGTGGACTAATGCTATGGTAATTGCAGGCTGATTCATTAAGGCACTGTTAAATGCTTCCTGTATAGCATGCAGGTACTGTTAGTCCTTGAATCCTCTTGGCAATACATCGGAATGTAATAAAGTTTTGCAAAATGAAAGCTGTCTGTGTATTTCTGTCATTGATATTTGCAGTCATTGCAGTTGTGTTGGTGACTGTGTCGATAGAACATATTTGTAATAGTGTATTGGCATATACTCTTCATATGTTATGTTCATATTGTTTGAGGGGGGCAGAATGTGTGATTGCTATGGTCCATGTTATACTCAGATATGAACACTTCAGATGCTGTCTACAGACATGTATGTATGTGTGTGTGTATGTATATATATATATATATATATATATATATATATATATATATATATATATATATATATATATATGTCTGGGTTCCCTTCATATGAACAAAAGTACATATGAACAAAACCTGGAAGATTGGGACCAGATGTTCGACACTGCAGAACATCAAAACCCCAGAAGCAGGAAATTTAAAATCCTCACATTACGGGATTGTGTTTAGCGCTTCTGGTGTTCCGATGCCTGTAAGTATGTATGTGTCAGTGTCTGTTTGAGGACTAGTGGTGTGTGTACGTGTGTGGTGTGTGTTTGTTTAGGAATGTAATGTGTGGGTGTGAGTGTGCTTTGTGTGTCTGTTTGTGCAATGTCGGAGTTATGAGTGTGAAATTTAATTTCAGACATTATGGGACTGTGATCTAGCGGTGCTGGTATTGCGATGCAGGTAAGTATGAATGTGTAAGTGTGTGTGTTTGAGGGGTAGTGGTGTGTGCAAGTGTGTGTTGTGAGTGTGGTGTGTGTTTGTTTGGGAATGTAATATGTCGGTGTGAGTGTGCCTTGTGTGTCTGACACTGGAAAATGAACGATAACAAACTGAAGAAAATATCCAGGAGTAGCCACCAAACCACGATGCAGAAGCCAAAAAGATATTTTATTGAAGGCAAAAGCTCAAATCAAATAAACTGTGAAGCGCTTTTTGTTTGATCTATGTCAAACTTCTTCAGACAAACAGCAGCAGTGATGTCATTTCCTTATATAATTTCAAATTGTCAGCTGATAAACAATCTGGTGATGTCATTTCCTTTTCACATATTGGTTATCAGTAATGCACCATCTACTGGTTGGTTACCAAAATAACTGGATGTAGTTATAAAATTCATTAAAAAGAGCACCAAAATTCATTTAACAAAATTCTAATAATAATGTTCTAAAAAATGTATATAAAATATATTAAAAATATAATTTTTTAAAAATTGTATATAAGCATAGTAAAAAATCTAATTACACACAACACTGTACATCAAACATTGCAAACTTGTAAAGCATAATTCTGAATATTAATATATTAATGTATTTTTCCCCTGTGCAACGCTTTAAGTTTTAAACTGGAGTGATAGATGTTCTCTCATTGAGACCTGGCCATGTATCAGATTGTGTCAATATTTGCCATCTTAATTCTTTCAGTTCTAATAATACTGGCCAAGCAGACCTATCACTAATAGTAACATGATCTATAATGAAGAAATAAAGAAATATTGAAATATGGTTGTTATGATCATAATAAGAAAAATAGAGGTATGGTGAAATGTGGTGCCTGTAAATGGTGTCATAAAATTAACACAGGTTCTATTTTTAAAATCAGAGACATCACATATAGAATTAGACATACATACAATTGTAAAAGCAAAGTGATTGTGTATCTTGCCCAGCGCAACCAATGCACAGCATTTTATATAGGCAAAACCGAGAGGATGTTTACTTGTAGGTTGTATGAGCATGATTATGCCATCAAAAAAAGCAATAAACATAATGCTTTAGCCAAGCATATAAAAGAATTTCCTTCTCGTTCTTTCAGTTTTGCCATTATAGATCATTATAGATTTTTTACTATGCTTATATACAATTTTTAAAAAAAATAGATTTTTAATATATTTTATATACATTTTTTAGAACATTACTATTAGAATTTTGTTAAATGAATTTTGGTGCTCTTTTTAATGAATTTTGTAAATACATCCAGTTATTTTGGTAACCAACCAGTAGATGGCGCATTACTGATTACCAATATGTGAAAAGGAAATGACATCACCAGATTGTTTATCAGCTGACAATTTGAAATTATATAAGGAAATGACATCACTGCTGCTGTTTGTCTGAAGAAGTTTGACATAGATCAAACGAAAAGTGCTTCACAGTTTATTTGATTTGAGCTTTTGCCCTGTGTGTCTGTTTGTGCGATCTTGGAGTCTGAATAATAAAGAAGGGGGGTGTGGGGGGTGCATCGTAGTATTGTGTGTTAGGTACTTTGGGGTTGTTGTGTGTGCATGTGTGTGTGTTTGTGATGTTTGTGTTGGTGTTTCGTGATTTTGGGTTTCGTTATTGTGAATGTTCGTTGTTGTGGGGTTTCGTTGATGTGGTCTCGTTGTTTTGGGTTTCGGTGAAGTGGGCTGTCGTTGTAATGAAGTAGATCCATATATATATATATATATATATATATATATATATATATATATATACACGTGTATATATATATATATATATATATATATATATATATATATATATATATATATATATATATATATATATATATATATATATATATATATATATATATATATATATATATATATATATATATATATATATATATATATATATATATATATATATATATATATATATATATATATATATATATATATATATATATATATATATATATATATATATATATATATATATATATATATATATATATATATATATATATATATATATATATATATATATATATATATATATATATATATATATATATATATATATATATATATATATATATATATATATATATATATGTATGTATACATATATATATATATATATATGTGTGTGTGTGTGTGTGTATATATGTATATATATATATATATATATATTATTGCATACGTTTATCTGTACCTCCATAGATGTGTAGATGTTTTTAATTTATCTATATATCTACATATATATGAAGACCTGTATATATCAACATGTCTCTATGTATCTCTCTCTCTCTCTCTCTCTCTCTCTCTATATATATATATATATATATATATATATATATACACACACATATTTCTATATACGAGCATACACCTTTAATTGGGTACATGGCAGATTGTCCTATTTCAACACATTCTTCTCTTTTGTGTTTTAACCTGTCTGCATAGACATCTGGGATGGGTATATCATAGGCAGCTTAGTGTTAGGTTACTCTGAAGATGGAGTCCATGGTTGCGGGTTCTACTCCTGGAAGGTGTTATTATTTTACCTCTCAGAGTAGGCACTGGTAGGGAAAGTGTAAATAATGCACATTTACATGGTTGTAAGCAGGTTTGCCCGTGGTCTGCATGATGTTAAGCAAAGGTTAAATCTGTGAAATGCTTCTCCATTTACCATGTTTCAGTGCTGCTTACCGTCGTGCAAACCCATGGAAACCCACTTACAACTGCTTAAGAGTGCTTTAATCCACCTGCTTCCAACAGCCCTTATTCTGGCCCTCAAAATAACTTAACAGCCCTTGAACCCAGGACCATGAACACTACAGTCACTGACTTTACCACTAAGGCCTCTGAGATATGTACAAATGTTATGGTGTTTAGAATATACATTTTACTACAGGCATTCCTCACTACTGAAAACAAATGTGACAGTCAGTTGGTGTACATATGTCTGATACATGTTAATGTTCATATGTTTGTAAAATTAGGTGTTGCAATGTGACCTGACAGGGTGTATTATGGATGAGAATTGTTCTTGTTTTGTGTCCTTTTTATATTGTCCACATATTCCATGTACACCCCTCCAGTTCACTTACTGGACATCCGACCCAGGCCCACCTTGATGCATGATTGCATTACCCATCATTCCTCCCCCACCCCAATCTTCACATACACAACAACCACCCCTTCTATGGTGAATTAGGTTAATATTAATTGTTATAATACCAGAGCTGCATGTGTTTTGTCTACACTCCAATTCCTTTGGAGTGCTTCTGTGTCACGAAGTGTGTTCATAGATGTTTATAAATGGCTATTGATGTAACTGTATTTTATATATATATATATATATATATATATATATATATATATATATATATATCTGTGTGTGTGTGTGTGTGTGTGTGTGTGTGTGTGTATGCAGACATCACTGACATGTATATATATATATATATATATATATATATATATATATATATATATATATTTTTTTTTTTTTTTCGTATTCATTTGTAACAGTAATACATATGTAGACTGGAATGTGTTGGTTCACAAACTACAGTACATTACAATATATGGTACATATGTACACAAAGTGACTGTCCCATTTGTGATCATTACAGTGAAATGCATATGGTATAAGGTGTAGTCTTAAGACCTTGATACCTATATACACCTCAGATGGCTTAGTGGTAAGTCCCATGACTGTATTGTGCATGGTCCACGGTTCAACACTTGCGATGCTTTGCAAATGTTTTTTACTCCAGTATAAGGCTCACTTAAGCAGTTCTAAGAATGTTTAAAAGTGTTTGTGTGACATTATAGCAGCAGTTAAACAAACCTTGTAACATATAACCTGTGCGCGCAAACACGTCCACATCCGCTAACTACTCAGGATAGATACATGTCAGTGAAGTAACATCTCACCATGTGCTGACATAACATTACATTCTCTGTTGACTGTTCTCTCCAGCACACATGGGTTTATATGGCTGTTTTGAATGTTTATCATACAGACGATTACTACCTATATATGCAAGCTGTGGTTAAGATATATGTTTGAACATGATAAACATCCCTGCCTTTATCGGGATTGGAACCTCGAATGCACAGATACTATGCAGATGCTGTAACCATTACACTGTTGACATTAACGTTGCTTCTGCCTATTTCCTATTTAGATGATTTCTATGTGTAAGTGAGGCTAAGCAAAGGGCAGAGGCCCCCAAACTCACTGAGCTTCACATACTCTTGAAATAACAACATATAACAAATGTACTGTGAGACAATACATTACATTCCTAACTACATTAGGCATAGTCCCTCACTGACACACTTCAAGGGAAACCTTGTTGTGTGTGAATGGGTAGCAGAATATACACCCCTGGGATCATGTGTCCCAAAACCATACAGCCAGGGGGTGGGGAAGCCTGTCCAGTTTGATAGCTGTGAGACCTGTTGGGGGAATTGAATGGTGTTGAATTGTCACATTAACATGCCCTCTTTAGATCACTAAGTGGCCCTATCACTCTCCACAGCCCCAGTCCTCAACAGCTTCCAGGAACTCTTCCTGGAATTGCTTCATTGGCTATGCTTGACAGAGGCTCAGTTACTTCATCAATGGTGCAGAAAAAGCCAACACACTGTAACTATGCTTCTAATTGCCCTTGGGCAGATAGGTAGTAGTCTATCTGTGAATCTCTAAAGTGCAAGCCATCACAGCCATAATATGTGAACAAACAGACCTTCAGATCACAATATACAGTGAGAAATCACCATGTAGTCAGGAAACAGTTAAGTACAGCAAGAACATACAGAACACTAATACTTAGTCATGCCAAAAGCCTATTTTGGAAGCTAGAAGACTTGTATAAGTTTAAGGCTTTCTATTGCTTACCAGTAGGTTATCTACTGGAGAGATGAAAAACAAGCACAGATGGGGAACATGCATGCAACGATACCATACCCGGCCTATGTGTCAGCCTTAGGTTTTGGAATACTGGCCAAGACTATTGGTGCCCCCATGGTGCCTTATTTAGGAGAGTCTTGATGGTGAATACCAGCTCCGTAAATGGCACAATAGCAGATTCAATGAGGGTTATGCTACTCAACACCAGGGGTTGTGATCACAACATGCATGCACTCACAGCACTCCACAGGATGGACAACATCAACATCTGTGCAGTAACCGAGATCTGTCTTAAGGCTCCTGAGAGCACACCAGCACTACCAGCATACAACCCATACCACACATTTCAGCCACAGAACATGGACTGAAACAGTCATGGAGGGGCTGTATCCATATTCATCAAGGATACCTATTCCTCCAGGTTAGTGGGGCAGCACGATACCTTGGAGATCATCCATGTGCAGCTAACATCAGCCACAACTGTAATGTAAACTGTGGCCTGCTACAGACACCCTCCATGACCCAGGACCACCACTCCACCTACCTGGAGACAGTGGAGAACATGACAGTCCTAATGCACACCCTGGCATTGGTCAATGTCAACTACCATACCATTAACTGGGAAACTTACTCCAGTACTCACTTCCAGGCCCAGCGCTTCCTGGAATGTATCATCTCATATGCCCTGTATCAGGTGGTAACCTCCCTAATGAGGAGTGAAAACTACTAGAAGTGGTCATCACAAATATGGACAACAGGTGCACCACAGCAGAAGTTAACCGGTCACTGGTTAGATCTGACCACGAACAATTCACTGTTTCCACACCCAAGCATCTCTGCCACCCATGGATACCACAGTGTATACCTTTCCTACAGCTAAATTTACACTACTAGTGACAGGGGTGGGGGGTTTCAGAGCCCCCACGCTAAGGGGAAACACTGCTCAAGATACAGACAGGTTTACAAATGCAGCCTTTAAGCACCTACATGGATGTATGGATCATGCCATCACTGGTAAACCAAGACTCACTCCTCCTAGAAAAGGACACCAGCCTGGTGGACCTCTGCAGTAAACAGGCTATACTACAGAAGTAGGACAGTGTTTCAGACAAACAGCAAATCCCACGAAGGGCAGACATCCGTGACCACTATTAGTATGATACATAGGTCCCTCATGACATCATCCAAGGCTAACATCAGCAGGAGAATATGCAAGGATTCGAAAGATAACCACAAAGCCTTCTTTGGCTATGTCAAGGATCTAAGTGGTGACACACAGATTTGCACTGTGCCGGTGAAATATAGCGCAAAATATGCTGACCCTACTGATATCGCCAACATCCTTGCAGATACATTCAGTGCATACTTCACCCCCTAAAGAGCCCACAACACTACCTGAAAAGTACAGTATCCCACACATCAGAGACACACAGGTGGAAATGGCCCTCTCTAACAGCAGAACACAGCATCAGTGGAGGCAGATGTTGTCCCAGACTGTATCTTGCAAACTGTACAAGACAACCTGACCCTCCACCTAATTAAGCTTTCCAACCTCAGACTCTCCACAGGCTACATGCCCATACGATGGTATGTGGCAACTGTTACTCCACTCCATCAACGTGGAGTCACAACTGACCATGGTAACTACCACCCCATAAGTCTGACTAGCCTGGACTGCAATGGTATGGTTCACATCCTCATGGCACTCATTAACAAAGACATTGGTAACCTCCGAACACGTGACCCAACCCAGGTCAGCTTGGTTGAGTGCAGTTCATGCCTACTGAACCTGTTTGACATCTTACATACAGTCACTAAGACATTAGATGACAGCGGAGGTGGTTCACACATACTACCTGGACCTCGCCAAGGCTTTTGACACCATGCCCCACTCAGGTATTATTGATAAACACACCAGCCTGTACATACACCCATACATCACAGGTTGGGTTAACAACGGGCTTACACACAGAACCCACATGGTATGACTAGCAGTCTCCAGGTCCAACTTTTGACCAGTCATGACTGGTGTCCCACAGGACTCAGTCCTAGGAGCCCTACTGTTTGGCATATATGTCTCAGAGGTACAGGCAAACAAAGGTGGACTAGGCAGACCATGTCTGGCAATGACTGTGAACTGGGAGCCATGATTGATAGTCCAGCTGACACAAACATCCCTCAAGCAGCCTAACAGAGAATGTCACAGGGTGTCAACATCACGGCCTCGAGCCAAGTGCCGCTAACTGCATGGTCATTCCATTGTGGAATATTAAGCACCCACATATTAACACATAAGTGGCAGTCACTTTAATACAGATGAGGTAATGGGGAATCTGGGGACTAAGGTAGATAGTGATCTCCCCTTTGACAATCATATCTCTACAGTAGTTAGGACATCCTTCTATGTAGGCCATGTGATTACTAAATGATTCCCATCTAGACATATTGGGGTTATAGTGCCCCTTTACTCATCGCTCATCAGTCCCATTATAGGATATAATAACCCATGTGGGATGTACCTCAGAAGGCACTTCCAACAGCTGGGAGGTTCACGAATGTACCTCACCAAGGGGAATACTGGCCTCCAACATATGGCCTATGCAGCCAGACTGAATAAACTCCTGCTTTACTCTGTGGCATCTCATTTACCCAGAGATGATCTCCACTGGCCAACAAAGCCATGTCGAACTCAGGATTGATGGATATGCTCCTCCTATGGGAATCCATGTCACAGTGAGCCACACACTATGGTGAGCTGAACCTTGCCACAACAATAACTGGAAGATGCTGGAGGGACAGATTCCTGTCACAGACACTCCCCATACTTTGGAACAACATCCCTAACTACATTATACAGAGCCCCTCACTAACACTCTGCAAGAGAAACCTTGAAGAGTGGATGCGGAACAGTAGATGCACCTGTTTGATCCCGCCATTGGACTGCTCCACTGAGGGACAGTTAATGAATCAATGGGGAGGCAAAAGCTAACAGATTTTTGGCTGGGCTTATGAATGGCCTCTGGCAGTTGGCCAGTTACCTACCTATGAATCTATACATACAGTATCTGAATATGCTGATGGCTTAATTTACTGTTCAGGTATCGACTTACCTTGTGTCAATGGCAGTTGTGTGTGCAATAGTTGACGGCTGCCTATGTTGGATGCATACAGTAGACTGCCTATACATGACAATTTACAGGTAGTCTTGTGTGTGTGCCATCCATTTTTACTGTGTGTGCAGGTGGATAAAGGTGTCAGTCCCTAGGTGCCTACACTGTCAGTGTCTGTGCTATACATTCCCTCTTTGCCAAGGCATGGGCATACTGGGCACGCCTCCATCTGCCTACTGGGGCTGGCTCAAGGTGTTTGTGGTCTGAGTACCTTTGTGCCTGTGGGGCCCTTGGCAATGGTGGTGGGCTGTGAGGGCCTTCACCATTCTGTCCCTGCTGCAGCTGTTTCCACAGGACCATATTGTGTAGCATGGCACACACTATGGAGATGTGGGCACATGTGCCTGGAGAGTACTGCAAGGCTCCACCAGATATGTCCAAGCAATGAAACCGTGATTTCAGCATCCCAAACACATGCTCTATGATGATTCTGGTTTGTGCGTATGCCTCATTATGGTGTTCCTGCATGGGTCTGTCTGTGTTTCTGATGGGAGTCATCATCCACGGTTCCAGTGCATAGTCAGCATCCCCCACCAGGTGGCCATTTGGGATGTCCCCCCTGGCAAATAACTGATACAGCTGTGAGGCATGCCAGATGTGGGAGTTGTGATAGCTTCCAGGGCTGCCAGCACACACATCCATGATAATGTCCTGGACATTTGCACACAACCTGGCAGTTGATGGAGGGGTATCCCTTGCGGTTTATGTAGCGCCTACCCTGCTCACCGGGTGGTGACTTGATGTGTATGTGCATGCAGTCTATTGCATCCAGTACCTCCGGGTATTCTGCCACATGGTGGAAGAGATGCATATTGCTGGCCAACTCCTCCTGCATTCAGGGGAGGTATATGTGCTCATTGGCATGTGGTAACATGGCATCCATGAAATGGTGTAGTACCCTGGATGCTGATGCCTGTGAAATCCCCATGATATCCTCAGTTGGTCTTTGAAAGGTACCTCTAGCTAGTATTCTCAGGCTTACACATACCTTCGCATCCACTGAGATGGGTTCCCCTCTGTTTGTTCTGGCTCTGAGGTGTGGCCGGAACAGCTCCACAAGTTGCTGTAGGATGTCCCTGTCCACCCTGTAATGCTTTACTATCTCCAGATCATGTAGCCCCTGGTAGGTTACCCTGGGTCTGAGCACTCTCCTCCTCCCCTGGTACCTGAGGTGGTCGTGTGCATCATCCTCCACACCACCTTCAGTCTCCAACACATGCTGGTGAATCAAAGCTATGGCAGCCCCTAACATGTACATACTAAAAGTTCCCCATCTGTATACACCACTGGTGCAGAGTGTATGGGAATACACAAATGTGTGTGAAGTGCTTTCACACTTTATACTATTGTGATATGGATGCTGCTGATGTCAGTGGGTGTGTATGAGCTATTCCAGCTGCAGCATGTGTTAATTATGGGTTTTGCAATGAGTACTGCAAGTGTGGGGACTTTACTCTGGAGATGTACTTGCCTGCCTTGATTAATCTGTTGCCCTTTAATTCACTTTTAAACCTGGATCCTCTCCCATTATCAAGCATGCATCCACCTGCCGTCTTTCTTGTTTTGTACTTTCCCTACCCAGTCATGGCAAAATGTGCCTTGTAGGTGATATACTGCAAATGGGCTTTGTTCTGCTTTGACACTTTACTGTTTTCTTTGCTGTACAGCCCCTCTCCTTTCCTGTTCTGCAGGTAGCTGCTTGCAGCCTCGTTAGCTGTTGTTAATAACCCACTGTAGGCTCCTCGGTGTTAATTAGTAATTTGTACACCAATTTCACTGCTGCAGCATTTCCTTATTTTTTTCCTATATCCTTCCTGTTTCAGCTACAGTGCGCTCCGTGCAAACACGTTTACTGGGTTTACGCACATTTTCATTTCCATTCACATGCATACTCGGTTACCTTGTGTACTCTCAGCTAAGCATAGCTATGGGCAATTCGACACACCCCTATCCTGCAGCTTTGCCTAGCTAGGGGCAAACTGGTTTAGCAATGCTCCAATGTGCTTACAGCAATGGCGACACACCCCTCTCTTGATGTTATCTTTATCTGAAGGGCACACCTTGGTGTTATAATGTTACACTGTGAGGTGCATCCTTACACTAGTGGGGAATCTGCGATTCAGTATTACTCCTCTCACTTGCATGGAATTGCCTACTTATTCCTAGATACCGCTCATAACACTGACACAGCCCCTTAGCAACCTGCCATTGACTATTATGAGGAAATCATGATATGTGTTTCATTGTGGTTTTATTCTATATTTTTATGTATTCCTTGCAATCCCCTTTGAACACTGCTGCTCTGCGCTTCCACGTCGTGATAGTGCGACTATATATATATATATATATATATATATATATATATATATATACATATATATATATATATATATATATATATATATATATATATATATATATTAAATGTTAATTTTATATTTTGTACATGTTTTTTTATGCCAATGGCTATATATTTAGCCATTGGCATATATTGACAATATAATACATGTGTTTGGTCGGCTGTCATGGCTCCAATTTTATGTTTGCAAAAATGTAAACCGTTTTCTACGGTTTACATTTCTGCATGCTTACACTACACCTGCACCACTTCCTGAATCGCTACATACCTTCATTTGCATGCTATACTGCTGCACTTGGGATAATTAGCATACAGGACCCGGGAGTTGTGCGGGCGTAGTGTACGCAGGTAGTGCACGTGGAATCAGTTCGTACCTAAATCGCTCGGTGGCCATATTTGGTGTTAGAACGCAGATGCTATGCCTGCACCACGTGCAAGCTTCATGAATCCCGGGGCTAAACTATCTTAGTTGGTTAGAGTTGCCCAACCTATTAAAGTACAACCAACTAATAATGGCTCATAAAGTACTTAACCAACCAGATAATATACCTACTCTTAAAAATATTATCTACCCCCACTATAATTTTAGACCACTTCGCTCATCTAATAGACTGGTAGTCCAAACTGTTAAATCCAAAAACTTGCCAGTGACTCTCGATTTGCCAATTCTGTCGGTAAAACTTGGAACTCTTTGCCTGATGACATCACTCCAGAGACCTCTCTAACACAATTTAAGAAAAGTCTCAAACAGTATTTTAATACGCATTGGCTATGTTCTTGCTCTAAACCTGATTAAATCTTTCGTAATACTTGTGTACTATTACTATTCAATCTGTTATTTTAAGTGTGTTAAATCATAATTTTTTCAGATTGTATAACTCAAATGTCTCAACTGAGTCTGTAAACTTTTTAAAATGTGTATTTTTGTCATGTTTGCTTTTGTAACTACCTTTGGAGTTTTTCTCCCAGGGCATCTGCTGAAAATGGACATGTATCCAGTCAGACTATCCCGGTCAACAAATGTAAAATAAATAAAATAAATGTTGTGATTCCACCAGGGAGCTTTGTTTTCTGAGTTAGTTCTGTGCTTCTTCCTGATGATTACAGCTGCCTCTGTAATTATTAACATGCTTATATAGGGTTTTTGTGAATAATTCGACATAGGCAGGTATTCTCAGGGTTTACGGGGACTTGAAACTTTGCCATGTTATCACTTAATAGTTGGAAGTTAGCCTCAGAGTAGTTCCTGAATATTTCAAGGTTAGCTGGATTTACTTGTTTTATTTTTACTTCAGAAAAGACAATTTTGTGGTTTTACCTTACCAGAGAAGATATTACACTAGGGGGTGTGCAGCACTTTCCATATTAGTGAGGATCAGATCCAGTATGTTTGCACTCCTTGTGTTGATAATCTGTTCCAGGGAGTATATGTTTACAAAATCCAGGAATTACTGTGCCTATAAGTATGGCATTGTATAGGATTCCCAATTAATAGTGGGGATACTTAAAGTAATCTATGAATAAAGTGCTGAGTTGGATGGTGAGTGTTTCCAATAAGTTTAAATACATGGTATGGGTCATAGAGGGGAACCTATAGCTTCTAAGGAAGTGGTATGTGATTTTGCCTATGATAATTTTAATGTGGAAAAGCTCAAGTGCATTGTCCTGTTTGACCAAACTTGAGGTATATTTATTTTTGATGTAAATCAGGACATCTGCACCTGTCGTCCTGTATGGGTAGTAGCTAGTTTAAATGTGTGGAAGGCATTATAACCTTGCACTGTCTGTGTGCTCCCTGTGCTTTAAACCATGTCTTAGTGACTGCACAGATGTCAGCATTCTTTAGGGTAAAGAGAGCTTCTAGGGACTGAAGTTTTTTTTTTTTGTTTAGACTCCTAGCATTGTACAGTAACAACTTTAAATGTTCTTGGTTTTGATTTGCTATGTCGGAAGTACTTTCAGTTTGGCATTGCCTAAAAAAGATACCAACAACAAACCCAAAACCGATAATGGTAATGATGAACCAAAATGTAAATAAAAAAACTGAAACATTCCACAAAATAGTAAAAACAGAAGGAACCACAAAGCACGTTAGCACAATAAAACTTCAAGTATACACTTTTGTCCCAATGGACTTCATCAGAATACCAAAAAGGCAAACTACAAACCTATTTATACACAGATAAAACTTAACAATTTTTAGCAATTCACTTACCAATTAACCAACCCAAATACTTAATAATTAAAGGTTAAAAAGCATAATACACAAACTTTATAAATAAAAAAAACTGTCTCAAAATATTTATATAACTTTAAGCCTACATTTTTTTATAAAATATTTTATATTGATAGTGCCATCCATACCTGGTGAACAATCTGCACCAAGTTTTTGTTGCCGCAGGATTTCCTTTTGCTCAACTTTGGTCTTAAATTCCCCCCTGAAATCATTTGCTATTTGTTCAACTACCACAAAAACAAGTTTTTTTAAATTGTTACAATCTAATGTATGTTTAAATAAAGCATTTTTATCATTTTTCACTTTTATTGCATATACATACTACATAATTCTAGCCTCAAGACTGTTCACCAGCTATGAATGGTACTATCAATGTAAAATGTTTTTTAAAAAATGTAGGCTTCAGGTTTGTCTGTTTGGTATTCTGATGAAGTCCATTGGGATGAAAGCATGTAATTAAAGTTTTATTGCACTAAAGAGCTTCGTAGTTCCTTCTGTTTTTAGTATCTTGTAGAGTGTTTTAGTGGTTTATTTACATATTGCCTAAAAAGGCACTATCGGGAAGGACAATGTTTTAGCTAATATTCAAAAGCCTAGAAGGGAGAGGTAGAGACCATCCCTGCACAGCAGCGTGGTCTGTTGACCATCTCTTTCCATGTTGACAAATATTGCACTCTTTTGAAATGACACCAGAAACTAAGCCAATTTTTAAAGTCAGTCATCTTTTGTTTATTGTGGCATCATCCTTGGGATGGTCATCATTAACTGGAGTAGAACGAAGTTTTTTTGTTTTATTTTATTGGCATGGTTAGTGTTTTGTAGGCAGTGTTTCTTGTTTTTCATTTACTTTTGCATTGACATTGGTGAGAATAGAACCATAGGATATTACTAGGCAAAGGTGACTGTCAAAGAATGGAGCATCCACCACAAACCATTCACCCCATTTTTTTCTTATAACTCCTTTTGTCTAAAGACCTTAATACTCATGCAGTGATGTTGCTTGCCAGCTGTGAAAATGCAATACTAGTGAGGAAGAAACAAAACTGATTTTTTTTCTACAAACCACATTATAAACAAACTCAACACTTTTTACTATATAAATATGTTGAATATGTAACTGTTAAAGGAATACTCTTTGCTATAAGCATATGTGAGACAGTTCCCTATCAATTCCATTCTTATCATTTGTGGGCACTGATATGTTGATCCCATGCAGTTTTAAACTGCACCTATTTGTGTGCCATTTTTTCATTCCATTATCCATATCTAAGGCTAAAGACTGGCTGAACTTGCATTGCTGATGTTAAAAGACATTGCTACTGTGACAGTAATAGAAACTTGAGAGAACTGTCAAAGGAATGCAGCTATAGCAGGCATACCTCTCAACTGTACAGATTTTCACAGAATGTCCAGATGTTTGACTCATATTTTTGGTCCATTATTCATGCAGTTGTGGTTTTCTGGAAAATTAATAGCAAATCATTAAAGATAAAAATTAAGAAAATAATGACAGACATTTAAGTTTCAGTCTTCATACTCTGCAGAAAATTCATGTTAATGCAAAACCTGTTATATCAGCTTTCTAAGTTTGTAAGAGCAATATTTAAAAAATGTCCCTATTTTGGGGCCTTTGCCCCACTTTTATTTATGGCTTTGTCCAAATTTCTTGCTCTAAGAGGTTGAGAGGTATGATAGCATGATAAACTTTATATGTGTGTGGAAAGACAGCATAAAAGCATAGGAGATATAAGTATCTTTATTGAAGGAATTGAAACTCTAATGTCTGGCACTGACTTCAATCCTTACACATCTCTAAAATGAGGCAAAATCAGAGCCATCTGAGCAGTCAGTATTTACGTCTGCAAAGGCATTCCAAGTAACATTCAACAGTATATTTGTCATAATGCATATGATCAAAAGGCAGACTTTATTTCCGAGAAACCTTACAATCATAAAACAATGACACAACTTTTCAGGAATATACAGTAAACTGGAACCGAATCACTCTGGCAGTAGAATTAAGTCTTCACAGACTTCCGATGCAGACATAATAAATTGCCTCATTATTTCTCAACATATACAGCTCATCTTAACAATGGACATGTTAACTTCACTTACTGCAGACATTATTATTTTCAGTACTGCTTATGGTATATCTAACTAAAAGTGAGGAGTACAAGTCACTAATTTCTTTTCTCTAACTGGAAACAATGCCGTTAAAGTACGTAGCATGCTTAATCTTACTAGAGAGCAGCAGAGTGATTTTGCTTTTATTACAGATAAGTTTAAGTAGTATTGTGAGCCCAACTTACCATGGATTTATCCTTTACTTTCCCTAGAAATTACGGGTCACAAGACTTTGTTGATGCCTGTTTTACTGAAATGAGACCTAGAGCTAAATACTGTGAGTATGGAGAGTTGCATGATTCATTGCAAGGAAGCAAAATTGCCTGCATCATTAAAATGGCAAACTAAGAAATAGACTACTTTTAGAGTCTCGTGTGTTTGGACAAAGATGTGAATGCGTTGAAAGCAGCAAAGTTCAATGGTATACAAATGAAAGAGCTAGCTGATGGTCTGAATATATATAAAACCGAAATGAAGCTAGCATTTATTAATATTAGAATAATTCTGACAATATGCAGTAGAATGTGAAAATGCTTCAAAACATATGGCAGTAAAGTGCTATGTCTGAGCATGATGTCATAGTTAAAAATCAGAAACTTTCAGCTTAGCAATCACCACTTTGCTTAAGGTATGGTTGTTACCATGATAAGAAGCCATGTCCAGCACTTAGTGTAGAATGAGAAAATGTAGATTGTCTAAATCTAAAGTAATCTAGAGAAAATAGAAAGGAGCAGAACATTTTTGAGAGTGATTGTTGAAACTAAATCCATTGATTTTTTTAGATGCTGAATCACATACGTGTTTGAATTAATTTTCTTGCTACATCATATTTGATAGTGAATTTATTTAATGTCTGTTGGAAACTGTGTATTTATTTATTTTTTTTAATGAGCAGAGAATATCAGCTGTATTGCCACTGTAGAAACACTGGAGAAAGAAAGTGACCATGAATGAGAAAGATATGGTATTTAAGACCGATGCTGTAGCCAACTGGATCTGTTAAGTTCGTTGTTATATTTTAAAGCTTTGCTGTTCACATATGCTTGTCATAAATTGAAACCACTGGGTTGGGCGGAATATTGTTGCATGTCTAAAACAAACAGTATGGTTTACTGTTTCAGGTTATGTCTGTTAAACAGCCAAACATTTTTGGTACATGAACTTTCAAACTGGTAAGATTTTGTGAACTGGCAATATACAGATGCAGAACACTAGAGGCCAACCTGCAGTTATCAGTTATGATGATTTACAGACTCATAGAGATGCAGTCTGCATATTCATGAAGTAAATGGTTTCTTATATTGATGTTGGGTGGTTTTCATATTCATGTTTGAGAACCAGTTGACTTGTAACATCACAAAGGTGTTCATCTAGACTGGAAACTTGTAAGGCAAATGGGGTGAATATCTGTGCAGTAAAATATTTACATTAAATGAGTTATGTGCAATATACACTGATACTGGAAGGGAAAATGCAAAAAAAAATGAATTCAACAATCATATTTGATATTTTGCTCAATATACTGATTTATTTACTGGGCTCGACAATTTATTATTGAATTTACCTTCAATATTGAATAAGACATAGAGCCTCAAGCAGTATAAATATGGTGGTTTCAAGATGGCAAGATGAGAAGAAATTACATTACCCATTCACATGTACTATTTTTTCCATGGTAACATTCATCTGCCAATAATATTGTTGTTCAAATCCAACAGAGTAATTGTACCAAACCAACTTCTTAAGAAAACGATGGGAAAACCCCAGGAAGTGCACCTGGGTATTGTCAAATGCAAAGGATATACAACATAATGTTTTGACCTAGTATGTCTTGTTTTGTTTATGGTTAAAACTGTTAAATCTGCAGTATTTTTTACATGGGAAATATTAAAGTCACTGTGATATTTGGTGAAGTATTTGGCAGCCCAGGCAAGTAAAATGGTTGCTGACCTCTTTTATTTTAAGGACAGTCAGTATTTAATTTGTGTTAACTACTACTGAAAGTACCCAGAAATCATCAAATTATAAAACATTTCTTCACAATCAGAAATTACACTGTTAAAAACAAGGTTTTCACATAACTGGATCCATGACATCCTCATATCCAATAATCCAATAATGGTCTGCAGTTTGTCAAGTCAAGAATTTGACACATTCTTGCAGGCCTGAGAATCTCACCACATAACATCCTCACCAAAGTATTAACAGTTAAATAGGCAAGTTGAATGTGTCATGCAAACTTTCAAACACATAATGAAAAAATGTGTTGCCAGCTCAAACAAGCACAGATAAGTGTACCTGAGTTTAGAAACAATATATTACAACTGGTTAGGCTCTCGCCTTTTATGTTGCTGATACTAAGGAAAATGAAGACAATGTGATCCACTTCAGCTGATTTAATTTAACCAAAGAAAATGCAGAAGGTGAAATCAGCTTGGTAGAAAGCTCAGAAAAAGCAGAAAATATATTAAGCTAGATCAGATAAATCACTGTCGATTCATAAGCCTGGAAAGATTATTAGAATTTTGAATTCACTTGGCAACTCTTGGAGCAGCAGGAAACCTTTGTGGTTAAGGAAGATAAAACAACATAGGCCTATACTATAGAAACTACAGGTGAACTGGAGCTTATGTGCAGCTGAAGAAATCTGTATTGGGCAAAATTATTCTCATCTGAGACTGCTGAAGCCTCAAAAGAGAAAACCAGTAGAGTACAATCCTAAATATGAAGTGACTCATGCCAGCTAAAAAGACTGTTCCAGAGTTGTACATTTACCTTGATCATGACATCGCATAGCCATGACAACATATGAATCACTGAATGTGATTGACATATCTGAACATGACCTCTGATGTGAAGTGATTGTTGAATCTATCGTGACCTCATTTGTTGTCCATGACTTTAATTAGCCAGATGGAGTTACTTAGTAAAGTGTTATGACACGAAGGACTGATTTACTCAGTTGCTAGTTAGCAAATGTAAATACCTGTTGCATGATATAATGTCATTGCTATATCTTTGTATAGATGTGTAAAAAATGTAAAAGTGTATTATGTGGCACTTTCATAATAATAATAGTAGTAATACTAATTATAAGACAGATTAGAGTATCTAGCATTCTGGATGCATTCTTTAATACCTTTAGCCTAAGGAGAGGGATGTAATGCACGTGTAATGGTTCTGTCTTGCCTTACAGTTGGTTCACAATGTTTGTTTTTGTACATTCCTTAAAATATGCGCTTAGATAATGCCTCATTTCTTCTTTTGGAATCGTTGTTCTTTATTTTGTTTGCAATTTTCATATTAATGCAACAGTTGTGCAGCTTTTGATGGTTTCCTTATTGAATTCATATTTAATACTGCTTGTATATATATTGCTTTATGTTTATGGAATCTTTCTGTATTTTTGTTTATTTATAATGGGTCTTCTTTTTCCAAATCTGTGTCTGTTGGAATGCCATCTTTGTTTTAGTGTTCATTTCTTCATTCTGTACATTTCATTGAGGTGAAGTTGAAATAGTTTTTGTAGATCTTTGTAAATTCTGATGCTTTGCATTGCTGTTTTTATGATGGTTTTCTTGAATTAGGTGAGGTTTTTCTGGTTTGTTGTTTACTATATTCCTTTAATTTTGTTATTGTGTTCTCTATCTTCTGATGTGTTCTGGTACCATTCATTTTGTGTCTTGTGTGTCTTGTATTGTCATCTTGTTGAGGTATCTTTGCTTTCTTTCATGAAATCTTTGTCATTTTGGATGACATTTAGCAGGCATGTCAATACAAAATTTAAGTCTGTCATGAATTTATATATGTGTATATAATTTAAGAACATTACAAGATATGCATATATATGCATATATATATATAGATATCATTATAGATATTTCTTAAGAATATGGACACTGAGAAAAGTGTTGTGATAAATGATTATCAGGTAAAAAGTGTAGACTTTGTTTCTATCATCACCTAATTTATGTATTCAGACATTTAGCATCACACTGTGCAGAGCTGTAGTTAGCTCATCTAGCAAAAAAACAAAAAACTTCTGAAGCACAAACTGAAATGATTTTTGTACTGGCATTTCAATACTGAAAAAATGTAAAACAATGCAGGAGTTTTCAGTCATATCCTTTAACATTTTGTGCCTGGACCAGGGACACCTGCCCCTTGGCTCCACCTTTGTTATGCCACATACTTTGTGTCTACATAAATAATTCCAATTGATTTTAATGGAAAAAGAAATAAATCAACCAGAATGCAAAAGTCTCAAAACATGCACAAATATCCAACAAAAAGTCACAGTCACATACATTAACCCCCCCCAAAAAAAATATTCAACAAAATAATAAAAGAAAAAATAAAATAAAACAAAATATGAAGTAGAAAACTACTGCTTCCAGCCAATCAAAATAAATCAATAAAAATAAAAATAAATATAAATAAACAAATAAACAAACAATAATTTACAGTATACTTGAGAAAAGCCTAATAACAGACAATTAAGCATGCAATGCTGCACAATGTGGCATTGTGCAAACAGAGTGGCAGGCATACATCTTAGCAAGACCTTCCATACTTGTAATGCCAGTCACAGATGGGCAAGGTAATGAGTCAAGTAAGCAATGTTAAACAGTACTACCACAGTCAAGGCAGTGGAAGACACAATAAATTGCAGCAGTGGTAAGGAGGAAGCATCTGGTCCATTACTTGACAGAGAGAACACAGAATAAAATGATTCATGAGTTGTCATAGCCAGTCTAGGCAGGACTGTGCATAGACAGTCCATGCTGTACATTAGACATCACCATACTCACCCACATTAGGGGATGGGCAGGGCACAGTGATCATCACTCACCCAGGAGAAGAAGTGCACAATGATACCACACTGATAATATACCCCTTAAAGCAGACCCAATGGGCAGGGATCAGGGAATGCATGTTGACAGCAACATGATCTTTGACCACCACATGTCTACTGTGGAGAGAAAGTAATTCTGTGATGCACAACATATAAGTAAGGGCATGGCATACAGGTCCAAAAATGTCACTGTACTTAGCTCTCATCAGACTAGTTATCAAGTACAGTGGACATTTTGACATGTTCCTGACCAGGCAATTACAACAGCTTGATAGATCAGAAAGGCTCCTCATAAAAACAATAGAGGGAGTAAACAACAAGTCTTATACAGACGGTCTCAAAGTCCTTTCCATGTACTCGTACAGGCTGCTGAGTGGTGATCTTTGCCTAGCCTACAAGGCATCCTGTGATCCCAAATTGATGGAACAAATAGCATCAGAAATACCCATTCTAAGGACCTAAATCTTGAAAGTGACATACACAGAGCATGTTGGAGGGATAGGTATGTGCCTCAAAGATTACCCCTTCTCTGGAACAGGCTTCCTATCCATGTTAAGCAAAGCCCAACCCTAGACTTATTTAAACTTAACTTGGACCAGCTGGATGGGAAGTCAAAAATGTACCACTGGTTTGGCACCTATGCTCCTAATAGACAAGGACAGCCTGTGAATGCTTGATGCGTATAAGCTTTTATCATAACCATAATATTCCTTGGGGTATTGACACATTTCAGCAATATTTTGGTATATTTGGGTAAGTCTGTCTGGGCATAAAATGGCTCTTGGCTAATAGCCTAGTAATCATTTTGAACCTAAGGACCTATAACATGTCTGCAGTATTATGAGTCTAGGATCACATCCTCCAGTGGTGGTGTCAGGTCACCACGGTGAGATAATTGATGCTGATCAGTGTGCTGGTTTGCAGTGTAGGTACTTGATGCAGTTTGTGGCAGGGATGAACTAGAACTATGGGAATTTGAGAGTTCAACCTAATTGAGCATTCTATGTGGTGACCCTGAAAAGTATCATTGCCCAGAAAGTGGTCTTTAAGCATGATGGGGGTGGCAGGTAATTACCCATAGATATCAAGGAGGGGTAGAACTATGGGGATGAAACAGAAAACATATTACAGGTGCTGAGCCAGAAGACTACTCATGGCCATGACCTGGATGATGCTTGGGCAAGACAGGCTGGGTGCTCGATGGGGGGGGGGGGGTGATACTGACACTCCAGTGGTCTGTGTAGTCAAATTCAGGACAGTCTCTGTTCCACCTCTCTACATCATAACCCTTTCATGGGCATAGAAGGCATGGCTTCTGAGGTATAATGGATGGCAGTTGCAATATGTCTCATGAAGGCACAGATGAAGGCAATGTATGCCATCTGCTTGGTGCCATCCTAATCAGCATCCAGTGTATTGCTGATATCAGAACTATGTCGTCCTTTCACCAACATACTTTGTCATGCAAGATACTACTAAAGAAGCAAAACAATAAAACAAAAAAACTAAAAACTATACCACCAACAACGAACAAGCCAACCTTTTATTACTTAGTACCTCAGCTATACAGCCTTCAAAGAGTAAAACAACATAAAAAACAGCCGAATTATATACACATAAAATTTACAAGTCACACCCACTGCAATTAATCACTTAAATTACATACTTCCAGTCACATTCCTTATTTAACCCTAAAGGTTCCAAAATGTTGAATTTTAAAATATATGATGTTTCCTCTTTAAATAACTTAGTGTCCAAATTTACTAATTTCCCCCAAAGATACCTCAAAATTTTCCAAGACACAACCAATAATGTGATTAGGATTACAACTGTGAAATTCAGAAAAATGACTACCCAAATGACTACCCAAAGGGCTGTCTGTTCTAGCATTTTTATGTCTCTCAAGTGTTCTTGAAAACACACTTTAAAGCTTCTACTAGTTTCACCAAAAAATTGAAAAAATTGAGGTATCTTTGGGAGAATTAGTAAATATAGACACTAAGTATTGTAAAAATAAAACATCATACATTTTAAAATTCAACACTTTGGAACCCTTAGGGTTAAATAAGGAATGTGACTGGAAGTATGTAATTTAAGTGATTAATTGCAGTGGGTGTGACTTGTAAATTTTATGTCTATAAAAGTCTTCTGTTTTTTATGTTTTATACTTTGTCATGCAGGCTGTTGCAAATACAGAGCAGATGAGCCATTAAAACAAATAGGCAGGTAGAACTTGGTCAGTCTTCCCCTCACATGCAGTGGAGTCTGCCATACATTACTCTTATGGACAGTACTATGACAGTACTAAGCTTTTACTGGAAAGACTCACCCAGACTCTGTCACAGCTTGATATGAGGAAAAGTTAGTTTGCTTTTGTTTTCTTGTATTTTATATTACTTTATTGCCTTTTTCTGTTTTGTAAACTGTGATTTGTTTTCTTTACACTGTTTTACTTGTATTCTGCTTTTAATTGCTTATTAAAACTTGAAAAGAGACCACAGCTCTGTCTCTTGTGAGTCAGACAGAATTTTTTCACACCCTCCCACCCTGTTACTGTTGTGTTCTTAAAAACACTGTCTTTCGAGTTGCCTGCCCCTTATGTTAATTTGACCATATATTTCCTTCCATCTTTCCTTTAACTGGTTAGTGTGAGTAAGCACAAAATTATCATTTTGTGAAATCACTCCCCTTCAACTATTTAAATTTATTGACCATCCCACTGTGTCTCATAGTACCAGAATACAAAAGTGCCCACCCCCATTCAATCTCTCTTGCTCTTTTAAAAATAGTGACTCTCCACTTAGACAGCTAAATCTTAAGTTACTCACTTTCATATCTGACTGCTTAGGGCACACTGCAGCATTTAGTATAAATCATTTATTTCCATCTTACCTTTAAACATCTATTGCAAGATCACCAGTTATTGGAGAGCCCACATTCTGTGTCTCAGTAGTCATCTTGGGATTAGTGCTTCTGTTTTTTCCTGGTGAGAGACGGAGTACAGGGACATTATTTTCTGGAGACTGATGATCACCAGAAAGTCTAATAACTACTTTATAGGTGACAGCTTGGAATCTGTGCTTATATTCTGGTCCTGGTGAGAGAAGGAGCAGAATGTATTGATTCCTGACTGTTTCTGGTTGGAGAGTGAGTGTCTGTGCTTAATGTACCTGATTGGTCTGGTTGCTATTCAAGGTATCTACCAGGAAAAGGCTACAAGCCTACAGATCCTTGCATCATCTGAGACAAGACTGTAGATCACCAAACAGGCCGTGGCCTGCTTCTCTTCTTGGGATTATTCCTAACATTTTAATTCTGGTGAAAGAAGAAGCAAAGGAGTATTGTATCCCAACAGAGTGAAGCTGTGCTGAGACCAGCATTAGTAGTAGCCAGGCAGTAGCCATTCATGTGACTTCCCTCTTGTCATTATTCTTGACAAGCTAATTCTTTATTTTCAGTAAGTACTTCTTGATTTGTTTCTAACTTCAGAATATCTGCTTAAATACTACATCCTTAAATTTTCAGGGTCTACATATTAATTTCCCCTTAAGTGTCTGGCTGTGCTCTGTACATACTCAGACACCTTGAGTAACATTTTTCCTGTAAAAGCAGAATTGAAATTTCTTCAATATCTAGTTGCTCACGGGACAACTAGTTTACAGTGACAAGTACTGTCCACATAGTTGTAAACCAGATACTCCTGACAATGACTGATATTCTCACTCCAACTGTCTAATCAATAAAAAAGGATCTGTTGCCATGGATATGAAATTTCTTACTGTCTCCATTACCAGTTTGGTGGATATAGGCATCCTGAGGCAATGTAGAAATTGCCTCATGTTTACTGACAACCAGTTAATTCTCAAACAAACTGATATGGTATGTGAGAGATGTATTTATACAATGTCGCTGGAGGCAAAGTTCTCACATAAAAGTATTCCTGATGGCAATAAGGCTGTCAGTAGTACACTAGTACACATGCTGCACCCATCATGCACAATTCAAACAGGCATACCAACCCACATATGCTGAGGCACTTACATGTAACTTTCCTAAACCACAAAGACCTCCTATATTAACTATACATAACAAATATCCTTAGCAGCTCCTAATGTGCTCTTTCAAAACAACACCCACATCAACACATAGAGCTACATCTCATGGAGCCTCTACTTCTAAGCCCATAAGGCAAACCACTACACAATCCAACATTCTAGTCGTTGGAGACTCCATCATGAGACACACTGATGTCCCCCTCACCAGGCTGAGTAAGTAGAAAGTTACAGTCAGTTGCTTATCAGGGGCTAGGATCCACCACATTCTCAGGTCAGGTCACTGGTCCACAATTACCAATATGACTCAGTCATAGTCCATGTGGGGGTAAATTACCTGAGATGTACCTCCCTAGACTATATAAAGAGAGACATCATGGAGCTCTTGGAATATGTGTCTCAGGCTGGTATGAGCCTAGCATTCAGCAGCATTTAACCTTCTCCAAGGATAATGCCACAATATGAACAAAAGATGATTGACTTTAATAATTGGCTTAGTTTCTGGTGTCATTCTAAGGGGATGCAATATTTGTCAGCATGGAAGGAAATGGTCAACAGACTGCACTGCTTTGCCAGGGATGGTCTGCACATCTCCACTCTAGGTTTTTGAATATTAGCTAAAACATTGTCTTCCCCCATAGTGCCTTTTTTAGGCAATGCCAAACTGAAAGTACTTCCAACATAGCAAATCAAAACCAAGAAAATCTAAAGGAATCACTGCTCAATGCTAGGAGTCTAAACAAAAAATTCCACTCCCTAGAAGCTCTCTTTATCCTTGAGAAAGCTGATGTCTGTGCAGTCACTGAGACATGGTTTAAAGCCATGGAGAGCACACCAATAGTGCAAGGCTATAATGCCTTCCACACATTTAGGTCAGCTACAGGCAGGGACTAAAGGTGAAGGTGTCTCTGTTTACATCAAAAATAAATATACTTCAAGGCTGCTCAAACAGGACAATTCACTTGAGCTGCTCCATGTTCAAATCACCATAGGTAAAATCCAATACCACTTCCTTGCAAGCTATAGTCCCCCTGTTTGTACCAGGAAACCCATACGTTGTATTTAAACTTATTAGAAACACTAACCATCCAACACAATACCATATTCATGGATGACTTTAATTACCCCACTATTAACTGGAATCCTATATGACATCAAACATACATGCACAGAGATCCCTGGATTTTGTAGTCACAAATTCTCTGGACCAGATAGTTAATACACCAGAGCGATAACCCCTAAAGCAGCTATGCGGGCTGCAAACCAAAACAGTAAACAGGTGCGGAATACCAAAACCACGTACATCAAGTAATCGCAAGTAAAGCGATACAATCACAACCACCCCACATATACACAGTAAGCACATAAATAAATACAAGGAATATAATAAACAATTTACCAGCCTGGATCTGGTCCTCACTAATATTGGAGACTGCTGCATACCCCCTACTGTAATGCCTTCCTTGGTAAGATCAGACCACAAAATGATCTCCTTTGAAGTAAAAATAAAACCTGGACCCCCAGCTAAACCTGGAATATTCAGAAACTAGTCTAAGGCCAACATCCTGCTATTAAGTGAGAGCCTGGAAAAATTTCAAGCCCCCATAAACCATGAGAACACTGCTTCCTATGCAGAACTGTTCATAGAAACCCTGTACAAGCATGTTAATAGCTGCATAGAGGTAGCTGTACCCACCACGAAGAAGTACAGAACTAGATCAAAAATCAAGCCACCCTGCTGGAATCACAAAATCAATAGGCTGTATAACAGGAGGAAGACAATTATGGCAAAATTTAGGAGGTGCAGCACCCACCGGGATAAATCACTCTCATCAAACTAAACAAACAACTCAGAGGACAAATAAAGTCTACCAAAGCCAAAGTTGAGGTAGGTTTGGCCTACCAGGCCAAGGGCAACCACAAAGTATTCTTTAGCTATGTCAGCAGCCTCAAAGGCCATACACAGTTGTGTGCAGAGCTCATTATAAATGGAGCCACCTATATTGTGCCAGAAGATATAGCAAACCTCCTGGCTGACAAATTCAGCTCCAACTTTACCCCTCTCTCCCCCTCAACCTTCCCTCAGGAAATATCATCAACCATAACTCCACCTACTATCACTAGGGAACAGGTCCTTAATGCGCTCTCTAAGATCAAGAACACTGCATCAATGCACCCAGTCAATATCTCAGGATGCCTTTTAAAGAGCATGAAACATGACCTATCAGGGCCTCTGGAATTGCTATTTAACTGCAGCCTCCAAACAAGCTTCATGTCTCATGAATGGAGAATGACAACAGTCATCCCTCTGCACAAAGGTGGGCTATCTACAGACCCTGAAAACCACAGACCCATAAGTTTCACTAGTCTTATATGTAAAGCTCTGGAAAGAATTATGGAGATGATCAACAGAGATATAGTAAACTTCCAGACACTGGACCCAACCCAGTTTAGTTTCATCAAGGGAAGATCATGCCTACTCAGCCTGGTGGACTTCTTTGAAAAGGTCAGCAAAGCAATGGATGAGGGCAAAATTGTGCACACTGCCTACCTTGACCTGGCCAAGGCATTTGACACAATACCTCACTCCAGCATTGTTGACAAACTCAAGAAGGTAGGTACAAACCCGTATGTCACCCAGTGGATAGCCAACTGGTTCACAGACAGGACCCAAGAAATAAGAATTGGGGAGTCCATTTCTACAAAGAGGCCAGTCACAAGTGGAGTCCCTCAGGGATCAGTCCTCGGACTGCTCCTTTTTGGCATTCACTTCTCAGAAGTCAAGGCCAATGTCAGTGGTCCCTGGCTGACTAAATTTGCAGATGATTGCAAATTAAGAGCTATCATTGAATGTCACACTGACACAAATGTTATCCAGGAGGGGCTGACACAGACAAACAACTGGTGTTAGAGCCACGGAGTAAAACTAAATGCCAAGAAATGCATAATAGTATCCTTTTGGAAGTCATCCATCCCTGGTAACTATCATTTTGACAACACGGGTTCTAGCGTGTAGATCGCGAGACAATTGCCCGCTAGCTACAATGCCAAAACAAGAAGGCCGCAGCACTGCTAGACTGTAGAGCGGTGCGGGCGAAATTGAGATACGCCGTTGGAACCCACATCGGTGGGAAAACAGATAAAGAGCGATAACCCCTAAAGCAGCTATGCGGGCTGCAAACCAAAACAGTAAACAGGTGCGGAATACCAAAACCACGTACATCAAGTAATCGCAAGTAAAGCAATACAATCACAACCACCCCACATATACACAGTAAGCACAGAAATAAATACAAGGAATATAATAAACAATTTACCAGTAGATCAGCAGAAGTCCTCACAAACCTGAACACTAAACAATCCCAGAAAGCTGGTAATATTATCCATAGTAGCTGCAGCTGCAGCAGAGTGTTTGTACATGCGCATTATCAAACAGCATGTCCCTGTCAATACAGTCTACATTTATAACATAGAAGTAACAGCCCTGAGCTATGCAGGATTTATGTACTTGAAATACCACACATATGTGGATATCCAACAGTGTAGTGCAACAAATACATGAGTTTCAAGCTTTATACCCCTAAGAAAGCACATGCTACTGTAAGACCTGTTGGAGTAACAGCTACCAAGCATGCCACAGCATTTTAGACATAATGTGCCAGTGAGTATC
The DNA here is from genome assembly GCF_019279795.1 of Protopterus annectens. Classification (NCBI taxonomy): domain Eukaryota; kingdom Metazoa; phylum Chordata; order Ceratodontiformes; family Protopteridae; genus Protopterus; species Protopterus annectens. Next base: position 639,684,576 of record NC_056728.1, on the reverse strand, counting down.
ACTATTGGGAATATTTCCATTCCATGTCCAAGACATAGTGATGGAAAGGCATGACTGCAACAAACAGCACCTGTTCTGCTAGAGCCCCCCTAGTGCAATGGCAGGTGGGAACATGGAACCTAGGGAAACATAAACTTACAAGCCAACAGCAGGGAATACATATTGTAGTAGAGGAACACTGTCAGGCAGGAGTGTCAACCCTCCACCTAGTCCACAGCAGCATGTGTGTATTGCAGGGTCTGTCAGACCCATCCAGTGTTTACTGGAGCTGGGGTACAGAAGTATGCAGGCCCACGTAGGCAGACAAGGGTGCAACACTGAGCAACTTCCCTATGTAACCTCTGTCACTGAAACAGAGACTAGGCCACACACCCTGATTGGCCAGCAGGAACAACTGGGAGTTAAAGGGGACCTGTTCAGTACACTTAGAAACTGTGTTTAAAGCAGGTCGTGTAGATGCTTACCACACTACAAACACTTGTTAGCCCCATGGCTGTGTAAACTACATATAATGACTCTGTAGCAGAACAGGTAGTCAGAGCAAGGTGGAGTACAGACAGCTGCACAGGGAACTGTTGCAGGCAGCACTACAACACAGGGTCCAACACAGGGTGGTGTATAGCAAGTATTGTGACATCTGATAGTGACTTGTACCAGTGACATCTCTACATCCTGTTCCCAGCTACACTTGCCGTGATGGATACTGAGAGGCCATCAACAAGTGGCATTACCATGATGGAATCTATGTACCTGTATAGACCTGGTCAGCTTGGCAACAGATACAGCACAGTGCCCAGCCAACGGGGCAAACCAAGGCAAACCAATGCTGGTAGTGGAGGGATACCTCTACCATTTGGAGCGTGAAGTGCCACCTAAACGGTACTGGGCATGTATTGAGCGGAGAGTACAGGCCTGCAGAGGTCGTGCCATCACTGCTTGGCAGGAAGAGGGGGAGGAACTGCTGAAATCACTGCCTCACCAGCATGGGCCAGATGCAACAATAGCCCAGGTTGCTACACTGTGAGCAGAACTGCGGCAGAGGGCAGTAACCGGCAATGATTTGCCAAGCCTGGTAATGCAGAGTGTCCTAGGCTCAGCAGACGAAAATGTACTACAAGAGATGCCTTGCCATGCCACCTTGCGTCGTAGCATAACCAGGGTATGTCAGAGGGCACGGGCATCCATGACCACACCTCCAGTAACACTCGTGGATATTGATGTCAGACAGTATCCACTCCATAGTGGAAGCTTTATCCTCTGTAGAAGGTCTGATATGGATAGGACAGATTCCTTGGTTCTACTTACAACATCACAGAATCTAAGTGATCTGTGCAGATCTGACATCATTCTTGGGGATGGCACCTTCCCTATATGAGCTGATATATGTCGCCAGCTGTATACATTACATGGCTGTATTGGCACCCCCACCTCAACAAAGATTGTTCCCCTGGTGTACTGTCTCATGACAAGGAATTCAGAGTCTGCATACAACAGTATGTGGGAGATACTGAAGAGTATGGCTGCAGAACAGGAGTGCTCCCTGGCTCCACAGTATATTATGACTGATTTTGAGAAGGCAGCGATCTGAGCCAGCCGTAAGGCATTCCCTAAGAGTATTCTGAAGGGGTACCTTTTCCACTTCGCACAGATCATTTGGCGCCAGTTCCAGCATAACCACCTTGTGGCCCTCTATGGTACGGACACTGCTTTCTCAATTGCCGTACACAAGCTAATTGGGTTGGCATTCTTACCAGTGGAATATGTTGTCCCTGCATTTCTGGACATTGTGGCTATGTTACCTGATTGTGCACAGCCTATTGGCATATTCCTGGATCATCATTATGTGCGAGGCCGACCACGCAAGTATGCATCCTGCTGCTCTGCACAGCAACGACTACCATCATCCTATCCTTTGAGGTTCTGGAATGTTTGTGATGTCTCCAGAATGGATTTCCCGCGGACTAATAACCAGGTGGAGGCATGACATTGTCGGCTGAAGGTGTTACTGGGATGCCCAACTGTGCAGCTATCTGACCTTTTGTCTGTCCTGCAACAGGAACAGAACCTGACAGATACTCGATGAGAATCTCTTTTGTGGGGGATGCCTGTGACACCATGTAGGAAGGCTATTGTTGTAAGGGAGCATCATCCAAAGCACATCTTGCAACATAAGTGTGACTATAGTGATGTGCAGGATTTTCTCTGTGCTGTGGCACATTTCTATAAGTTATGATTATATCAGGGTTTAGTATGCACCAAGCACTGCAAACATCACTTTACATATTGTGTTAATAAAAGCTTTGCCCACAGCACACAGGTTTCACACTACCACTTTGATGCCCACTTGGCATCCTATGCCAGCCACATGTTCCACTAACAGTTGCACATGGTGGTTTCTAGGGGGTATAGAGTGTATCACATAGGGGGTTTGTGACTCACAGCTGTGGTTAGGGTGCAGACGGTTCTTTTATTCCCACAGGGAATTGTCTGCAGGCATTTGTCACTGCAGCTAAACTGCCATACTGCCATGTGTCTACATCCAGCTGTCTCACAGTGGGTTGTCGCACTGCCTAGGTGCCTGAACCCTGACAACACACCCCTTAGAACTGACACAGTAGTCAGGAACTTAGGGACACACATAGATAGTAATCGAACCTTTAACCATCATGCGTCTACAGTGGTGAGGAAATCATTCTATGTCATGCAACTTATAAACAAACGTATGGTATCGAAGTCCAATGCAGTCATTGTTCCACTGTATTCGGCATTCATTAGACCTATCATCAAGTTTATTTCCCCTTTGATATGTACCTAACCAGGCATATGCAACAACTGGAACGTCCACAGAGATTCTTAACTAAAAGAATACAGGGCATAAGTAAAATGTCCTATGCAGACTGCCTCAAAGCCCTATCCCTGTATTCTGTCTCCTACAGCCTTTTGAGTGGAGATCTATGCCTGGCATACAGGACACTGTCAGACCACAGTCTAAATTACCCATTCTAAAGACTTAAACCTTGCCCGTGGTATAAATAGGACCTGCTGGAGAGATAGGTATGTATCCCAGACAGTACACTGTCTATGGAACAGGCTCCCCATCCATGTGAAGCAGAGTTCCTCCATAACCCAATTCAAGTGCAACTTGGACAATTGGATGAGAAACTGGACATTCATCCCTGGTTTGGCACCTATGTCTCTAATAGACACAGATAAACTGTAAATGGTTCATCTTCCAGGCCCATAGAAATTTTGGATTCATAGCTAAGCTTAATAAGGCCCTTGTGGTCATTAGCTTAGTAAACATCTATGAACCTGATGTGTCCCTGAATGACACATGAGTAGATGGTAAGAGCCTAGCTCTCATATTCAAGTCTCTCTGCTATGTGGGGCTGCTTCCCTGGCCTGTGAATGAGAACAAAATTCCTCAGCCTCCGTGAGGAATTTTACTGTCAGTGATATACCTTCCACCTAAGGTAAATCTGTCCCATGCATTTCCCTTTGTATAGGTTATTATATCCATAGCCTTTCAATTGTACCTTTTGCAGCGCTCTATTATGGCCATCCACAGCATTTGCATTTAACACCAGTGTCATACTGCTTGTATGTTTAGTGTGCTGTTTGATGCCCAAGAGTGCCTGATCACCCCATTTATGTGGCTGTTTATGAGTCACGCTTAATGCTATGCACAGCATCCCTCTCACCTGCTTTAACCTGTAGACCTGAAACCTAAACTCCCTGTGACATGTCCTACATAATATTTTTATTGAACATGGTTGGCCCCCTCCCTAAAACGAGAGGTAGATGGTGTGATGCTATACCAAAGACCTTGTTTTCCAGTTATAGGTCCTTCACAATATCTTCCTTAGTGTTTCTGACATCCATCACAGTGTTTGTTTCTCTTGCTGATGCAATTTACCAGATAGGACTCTTTCCTAAACTCTGTAAATGCTTCCTTGGCTCTGTAACGCTTCAAGGTTATTGAAGCTGTTCTAAAATTCATCTATTCCACAGTTGTATATTACTGAGTGGGGTTGCTTAAAATGGGATAGGTGTTTTATAAAATGCTAAAAGGGAACACTTAGCATGGTAGTTATGCAATTGAAACTACTTAGTGACACTATTTCTGATTCAATGCCATAGCACAGTGCATTATCCACACAAGCTAATAGTAGCCATTCATAATACAGTTATTATAAGGCATGTGACCAGTATGCTTATGCATATGGCATGTTTACATTCATATTGCCATGGTGCAGCAATATATCTCTTCCTCCAATGCAGTGCAAAGGAGCTATAGTAATGCCACTGTGCAGCCCTATGTTGCATGACATGTTGTTTTCAAATGTGAGTTTGTACTCATGTGGCTACCATTCTGCTCCTCATGTGTACCTGAGACAGTCTGCATGGATCCTTCGGGCACTGTGGAATGCAGAGAACCAGCATGCAGTCCCAAGAAGATCAAGATTTACTTGTTTATCTTGCAGAGGGAGTTTCAAGATTGACTACTAGGGAATTAGGATGGGCACCTTGCAAATTATGGATGGCTGGCATGAGCTCTTCAGGATAGTGAGTGATGCCACTGGCATTATGCATTCCAGTAAGCAGTGCTAGAATCACTACTATGATTTGAAGTGTTACTACCCTAACATGCTTCAACAGTTTGACTGAGGTTATGGCGAGACAGGCAAAAATATACTGTAAAACCTTTTTTTTGCAATACTATTGTCTTTTGTTATCCTGCCTATTTCTGCTTGTATAATTAGGAGGATTTACTTTGTTTTCCAACAGAAGACAATCATGAGATGAATATGGTAGGATGTCACAGAAGGTGGAGGTGATGCCCCCTGGCAGTGGGCTGTAGAAGTCTGTGCCAGATGAATGTACAGCTGCAATGCTGCAACCATATTTGTTTAATCATTTTTGCCATTGTGCCATCCTTCTGCAGGTTCAGTTGTGCCAAAAGCAGATGAGGCCATACTCACATTGGTCTATGCCAGACAATGCTTCTGGTGCTGGGTTTTCAGTGGTCACCAGGGCTTACTCTCATGAGAGGGATGATGGCTCCCTTGCTTCAGATGGCCTGGTGGTTCAGTGGTATCCTCTGTGGCTTCTTTGCAGGATCTGGGGTGGAGGTGCCTCTTCTGAGACTGGTCAGAAGGAATCTTCCCAGGTCTCTCAGAATCATTTGCAACAATTGCTAAGGGTGTTGGCATTTAAGATACCATGGTAATTAAATGCCTACCTCAAGCTTGTAGAATGGTTTCTTACGTAATTTGTGGATCTTATGACTGTCAGGTCCCAGCCATCTGTGGAGCAAGTGACCTGCCATAGATATGCAACAGAGGCTTTAGTACATTTGTCTCTCCTACCAGAGTTTGACATTTTGCAGTATACTATGTTTTTTATTGGTTGTTCCACTTAACTTCTGCTAAGTATACTGAATTTCAGTAATGACAGACTACGTCTTTATTTAATTGTTACAGCAGAAGTAAATGTTCTTTATATTTTACCACATTTTTTTATTTGCAAATGCCATAGTTAACATTCGAAATGTCTGAGCAACAAATGTTTCAGAGGCAAATTCAGAAAAAAACTTCATGAAAACATATAAAGATAGAATAGGAACCTCGTTTTTGTAGGTGATCAGTTTATTGTCATGCCCTTAAAGTTTCATAATAAAATCTTAAAGGGGACTGTATCAGTATGTAAAGATGTTTACTGCCACAGATTGAATTTTTTCATTGCACTTAAATGTTTAGGGGTGCTTGGTTTTGAACTTCTAATATAAGTGCAGGACACAATAATGGCCTAGAATATGTATTTATTGAGTTGTGATTAGATCAGATCAGAAAAATATTTTATATTTCACCAGACAGCATGTTTCTTTACCTATAACATACCACAATTACAATGCCATGTTTTCAAGCAACCAAAGCTGTGTGTCATATTCAGAGGTGTACTGAACTGGAAGTTATGAGGTTAACATTGAAGTCTTATGTGCAATCTGTGGTGTCATACCCTTTTGTTATTACTTGAAATTTTCATAATGAAATATTAAAGGGGGTAGAGAAATAACCTTTCCAATGTATGCTACAGCTGTTTTAGTTCATATATCTTTACTGCCAGCGATTATTTCATTATTTTAGGCTTTCATTTTGGTGCTTTGTGGAGTTTAGTTCAAAAAAACAAAGCTAGCAGACAATGGCAAACTGTGAGTTTATTGAACTCCTATGAACACATAGTAGTCAAAGCAACAAACCAGTTTCGGCTAATACTGATACTTAGCCTTCATCAGTGTAAAGAATGAGTAGTTTGAAACCATTTAAATACCATTCCTGTAAATGTTCAACAACCATTTGTTCCTCACAAATTTTCATTTAACCCAGGTGAAAATAATGCACCCAGTTTAACTATCCATTTCTTTTCCTTCACATTTAAAAGGCTATGCCAGCCTGCTTTAATAGCCCTATTGTCCAAAATTTTGTCTATAACTGGGAATTTAAAAGACGCACTGGGATGTTTGTAGGTATGTTTAAATAGAGCATTGGTGGGTTTTTTCTCCTGATTTTACTTAAGTGTTCAGAAATACGGATCCTTAAAGGCCTAGATGTCTGGCCAACATAGAATGCAGAGCAGGTGCATTTTTCAAGGGTTCTGATAATGTTGCATGCACTGACAAATTCCTACATCACAAGTCTAAATTCACTCCCCCTATGCATCCCCATGTTTTGATGTTTCAGACCTTTGCACTGAAGGACTTACATTATAATTTTAGGGAACATATGTGTAAAATCAATAATTTCTCTACGATTGAAACATCAGCCCTAAAACAATTGATGGATAACAGGGACTTGGTTATTTTACCTGCAGACAAGAGGGGAGCGGTGGTGGTCATGAACTGGCCACAGTCGAATGAGGAAGCTTTGAGATAATTAGGGGATGGACGTTATTATACCTGCATGCCCTTAGATCCCACTTTCAGATTTAGGAAGGAAATTGACCAATTCCTGAGGTTAGCCAGGGAGGAAGGTATTATTTCTGATCAGGATCAGTACCATTTAACTGTCATGGATCCCACTAACCAGTAGATATATTTTCTTCCTAAAATACATAAGGACCTGAATCACCCACCAGATAGACCTATTGTCTCAGGTAGGGGCTCATTGACAGAACCTCTATCCCAATTCCTCACTAGATATTTGCAACCCTTACTCAAGTGGGCTAGATCCAGATTGAAAGACACCACGGAGTTCCTACAAATCATTGCTGATACCGAATTAGAATCCGGGTGGTTACTCTGCACTCTGGATGTCTCTGCCTTATATAACAACATTCCTCATTGGGCAGGATTGGATGCCCTGGAATATTGGTTAGAGAGGTCCGAACTTTACTCTCCAGGTTTCAACACTCTTCTTATTGGGCTTGTTGAACATGTATTGACCAAGAATGTCTTCTATTATCAAGACAAATGTTATTGGCAAACCCAAGGAACAGCCATGGGGGCATCATTTGCCCCGATTTATGTGGATTTGTTCATGGCCCATGTAGAAGAATTCCTGATCTATGATAGTAGTCACAACATATACCTGGATGAAACTGACATCTGGAGGAGATTTTTGGATGATTGCTGGATGGTGTGGAGATTGGATGTTTTATATCTTAGGGAATTTGTAGAGTACCTGAATGATAATAAGTGGGGTATTAATTTTACAGCTAATTACCATTCCCAGAGTATTACATTTTTGGATATATTAATTACAAGGAATGAGGACCATACCCTAGCGACACAGGTATATCACAAATACCCCCAGTACAGCTCCCTTCTCCATGCCTCCAGCTATCATCCACCCCATGTCTGCAGGAATATACCCAAGTCCCAGTTTCTTTGAGTAAAACGTATTTGTTCAGAGGGCAATAGTTATGAACTTCATAAGCAGGACCTCATATCTAGATTTAAGGCCAGGGGTTATGCCATGGGGGATGTCTTGACTGCTAGCAATTCTGTCTCCACTATGGACAGGCGGAAAACTTTACAATATAAACCAAAATCTGTGAACAATCAGGCAGTCACCCGCCTAGTGACCACTTATGGAAGAAATACGGATCTTTTGCTTAATAGCGTGCAGAGACATTGGGCTATATTACAGGCGGATGAATATCTTTCTATGATTTTGGGTGAAAGATGTTTGTTTTCATTTCGTAGGGGGAGGAATATTGGTTCCCAGCTAAGCCACTATAAGCACATTCTCAGAGGCTCCAGTATTCTTAGTCAGAGAACGCTGACTGGGGATCCTCTAGTAGGTTGTGTGCCTTGTGGCCACTGTACTCACTGTAAGAATGGTAGCAAGACAAAGGATTTCACCAGTCACAATATAGGTAATGCTTTTGATATCCACTTCTTTGCTAACTGTGGGTCTGATTGGCTGGTTTATTTAGCTACCTGCACCTGCTCTGCATTCTATGTTGGCCAGATATCTAGACCTTTTAGATCTACCTGGTGGGTGATTCAGGTCCTTGTGTATTTTAGGAAGAAAATATGTGCACTGGTTAGTGGGATCCATGACGGTTAAATGGTACTGATCCTGATCAGAAATAATACCTTCCTCCCTGGCTAACCTCAGGAATTGGTCAATTTCCTTCCTAAATCTGAAAGTGGGATCTAAGGGCATGCAGGTATAATAACGTCCATCCTCTAATTGTCTCAAAGCTTCCTCATTACACTGTGTCCAGTTCATGACCACCACCACTCCCCCCCTTGTCTGCAGGTAAAAATAACCAAGTCCCTGTTATCCATCAATTGTTTTAGGGCTGATGTTTCAATTGTAGAGAAATTATTGGTTTTACACATATGTTCCCTGAAATTATAATGTAAGTCCTTCAGTACAAAGGTCTGAAACATCAAAACATGGGGATGCATAGGTGGGTGAATTTAGACTTGTGATATAGGAATTTGTTAGTGCATGCAACATCATCAGAATCCTTGGAAAATGCACCTGCTCTGCATTCTATGTTGGCCAGACATCTAGGCCTTTAAGGATCCGTATTTCTGAACACTTAAGTAAAATCAGGAGTAAAAAACCCACCAATGCTCTATTTAAACATACCTACAAACATCCCAGTGTGTCTTTTAAATTCCCAGTTATAGACAAAATTTTGGGCAATAGGGCTACTAAAGCAGGCTGGCATAGACTTTTAAATGTGAAGGAAAATAAATGGATAGTTAAATTGGGTGCATTATTTTCACCTGGGTTAAATGAAAATTTGTGAGGAAACAATGGTTGTTGAACATGCATTTACAGGAATGGTATTTAAATGGTTTCAGACTACTCATTCTTTACACTGATGAAGGCTAAGTATCAATATTAGCCGAAACTGGTTTGTTGTTTTGACTATGTGTTCATAGGAGTTCAATAAATTCACAGTTTGCCATTGTCTGCTGGCTTCGTTTTTTTGAACTATACTTCAGGTGTTTTGAAGCCTTGCAGTTGCCGTACGTGCAAGAAGTATTTTCACTTTGGGGCTTTGTGGAGTTACCATAATTTCAGTTGTCAACAGTGGGACATTTTCAAAGGAAACCTGAAATTTTGCAGGACAAATCAGTGCAAAGGGCTAGAATTCACTCTATTGCCAAAACAAGAGTTTGTTTTTTTAGAATTTGAACTACTTCTGTAGTTTCATATGATATTGAGGTATGTTAGATTTAAAAAAAAAAGTTTAATTCAACTATTAGTGGAGGCTTAATAAATACTTTTTTGTCCTCAAATCTCAGCACATTTGTTATTTTTTGAGTTTATTTAGCAGGACACAGGGGTCCAAACTGGCACTACCCTGTGTAAAGAGGGACAGGTGGCAACCCCAGTGCTGTGTTGAATATCTGTCCAGTACCAGAATACCATAATGGCCTACAGTACTTTCTTTCTTATTTGAAATTACAACTGAAGTAAAAATCTCATTTATTTCTTCCAAATACAAAGTACTTTTTCCACTGAATTTATGCCACTCCTCCCAGGTTAGACCCATGTACAGTAAACTACCTTACTTGAAGATAAAAATGTGTACATGTCTTTACAATGGAGCCACAAATAAATGCATTTTGTAGCTGAGGGTCATGGTATAGTATTTTGAGAAATCAGCTGTAATAACACATGCTGCTAAATAGAAATGGACCTTCATTGTTAGGTACCACCAGTTATCTTACATAGCCATTTGGCTGCTCTGTTTTTGCCATGGTGATTAAAAATATAAAAAGTATATCTTGTATGTTTCCAGGATGGCAGCCACAGTATATATCCAAATCATATCAATGGTGTCTTCTTATGAAACAAGAACCGAAAAGAGTTATTTTTCCTAAGAGAAGTAATATTTCTGTTATTTTGTATGTTATAGGAAAATATGCATATTTTACATGTTTTGGCAGACATGCTGATATTTGAGATTTTCTTGTATAAGTTCCCTAATGGCTATCATGCAGTACAAAACAAAATGGGGCTGTTGAGAAATCTTTTCATGAATATCTTGAAGAAAGATAGAAATTTCTACTTGACACTGGGGTGAAATGTGGGTCAGAATGGCTTCTGTGAACTGACAGAGTGTAACATTTAAAAAAGAATCAGGTGAATTGATAGCTTTCAATTCTCATTAGAGTAAAATAAACAAAGTATAATAAAAACTTAAATATGTAATGTGTGTGCATAAGTTTGTCTGTGTGTGTGTGTGTGTGTGTGTGTGTGTGTGTGTGTGTGTGTGTGCGTGTGCGTGTGTGTGTGTGTGTGTGTGTGTGTGTGTGTGTGTGTGTATATGTGCCACTGTAACTCCCCCAGTCATAAAGGTAACAACATACTGGAGAAAATTACTTCCTAGGGTGCTTAAGTGTACAGCATCCTTCAAGAAAAGCATAATTGAAACATTTGCAGTCAGTGATATTACCCTCTAGAGACAAGCTGCTAAAGCAGAAACATAGATTCTAACATTCTAACAGAAGAATAAGCTAAGTTTGGGACATGCAAGGAATGTTGTCTACACTATTTAGTAAATGTGCAAGAATTATCAAATTCTCAGCTAGTGTGCAAGCAGTCAGCATCTTCCTTTTACACAGGTATGACCATTCAGTAGCAACTTTCTTTGTTTCTTTCATAATTTAAATGTCTGCACCCAACAGGTAATGATCTTTGAAACTGATTGTAGTCTTTCAGGTGGTTAAGTTTACTGAGGCCACACTGGGGTGAAGGATTCTGTCATCTTACTAAGAGTTTTAAATGCTTTCATGGACTTTAGGTGTTCATCTCAAATAGTGATGATAAGCAGGGCTTCCTTTACTGGTCTGCTCTTATTAATACATAATGTGATTGGTCCTGCTTTGTTTTTTATTGAGAATTATTTGATTTACAGAAAGAGCACAGGGAAGACCCTGATCCAAACTAAAAGAAAACACTTCTGTTTTCAATGACAGATCATGTCAAGTTTTCAAGCCACATGGTAGGAATTTCTGTTACACATTTACTGCAGCATTGATTAACCTTTGTAAACAAGTGGTGTATGGAAAAAAGTCTAAAATTCAATGTGAAAAAAAGTATAGAATTGTCACATTTGGTAAGCAACTCTCTCAGTACAGCCAATCCCCCAATCCAAAATGATAATATTGTCAGAGATCTTGGAACCTGGGTTGATAATTTATTTTTCAACTACTATGTAGCAGCAGTGATCAGATAATTCTTCTGTTAGTGCAACTAATATCTAAAGTCTTATCATCCAGATCAAAAGAAGTTATCATCCCTCTTTTGAATCCCTAATTAAACCAATTATTGAGTACAAAGCCTTTTACAGGTGTAGCTTTCTAAACATGTTAAGCAACTGGAAAGGCCCTAGAGTTTCCCAACCAAGAAGATGGGTTGCCTTTAGGCCCCTCAGTACTAGGAAATGTTTGAAGCACTATTGCTTTACTTACATTCTTACTAGTTCTTGCATCGTGATTTATACTTTGTGTTCTACATCATTGCAGACTCCATCCTCCTTGGTCTCCTGTATCTTTACAAGTCAAATATATCCACTAATACCAGAACTAGGGACTTAAATCTCCACTATTACATAAGTAAAATGTACTGGAGAGACAGATTTATTACCCAGTGCTACCCTACCTCTGGAATAACTTTCCTGTACAAGTTAAAAATGTGACACCCTACCATCTTTCATCTTAAACCTGGATAATTGGATGGGTACCCATACATTTACTTATGGACTAACCTGCTTTGTCTTTTTTAAAAATGGGGTACAACAAGACAGTGGGTATGTGCAATGTATAAATGGTTTTGTGACTTAATTGCTTTGTGTTTCTGATCCAATGTTATATCCATCAATAGAAAAAAGAAAAAATCAGAAAGGGACTCCAAGCCACAAAAATTCAAACTTTAACAGAAAGCACTTATAAAAACATACAAAGCTTTCAATATTAGTTCTTCATCAATGTTTTCAAACATTGACAAAGAGCTGGTCTCAAAAACAGTGATGAAGAGCTGGTGTAGAAAGTTTTGAGTGCTTTGGTAAGCATTATTCTATTTAAGTTCAACATTTTGGTGGTTTGAAGTCCTTTTCTGACTTTTTTCTATTGATTGCCATTTTGTTGATCCCATTTGTTTGGTCTATCCTTCTATTTTGAGTTTTATATCTGTCAATAAATACACTAAGAAGTGAGACATCATTTAGCATTTATTATATCTGTCAATAAATATGTTGATGAGTAATTGATAGCTGAACATATTTATTATATCTATCAATAAATATGTCAACAGGTAATGAATCACTGAACATTTTCCATATCTGCCATTAAGACCTACATTTAAGAAATAACAGTATGCTTCATTTCATATTACCTTTCCTGTACTTGTATTTATTATAAATATGCCTCTGTGTTCATACAAAGTTGCATAATCACATACCATCTTCTCTTTCTTCACAAATAGGGATCATAATCTTGTCGAGAAGTTCAAGCTATTCTGGTTCTGAAAATTCCTAAATTAGGACATTTACCAGAAACCATTTCCAACAACCAGCACTGGAACTGATGACCTTCAAAGTGGTAAACAAAAAATGGACATCTCTTAGACTTAACTTAGGTGATCTAGTCAAACTAACCTGTGCTGGGCTGGTAAACACTCCCATGCATCATACATATTTTAGTCTGTTCAAAATCCCAAGCACTAAGGCTAGGATGAGGAGCATAGCTGTTGACACTACTGGCAGGACACTGTCACCACTTTCATGGAATGGATTTTGGTTACTGGGTATCATTCCAGCTCTCATGGGTTTATTTCTAGAATATTAGACTGTGGCCATTAAGTAGCATTAACAGTGAGTGAAGTGTTTAGATGGCTGTATCATTAAAGACAACTGAAGAGAAATTCTGTAAGGCAACGATAACCCAGAAGTACAGAGTGCACAGAATAAGGATTGATGAAATTTATAGAACAAAATGAATAATTATCCTCATGTAGGGTAGAGCTTTACTTGTCTTTTCCCATTCTAAAAAGTAAGTTTCAGCTTTAGTCAAAAGATTTGTGAAAGCTATTTAATGCTATGTATGGATCGAAGTCTTTATCTAAAATGATTCCAGAAAGAAGTATCACTCTGTCAGAACTTTTCCTATCTGGCAGATGATGGCAATGGATGTTTACCTAACAGGGCTTAATAGGTCAAATCGGATCTATATCAGAACAATGAAAGCGTATATGTGCGACTAAATAAAAGTCTACAAATAATACAGGAAATCACTAAATAGTGAATGGCTACATAATAGAATTTTCTCCTAGTGAAAAAATTCATGTGGCCATTTGGAAAAAAAAATTAACCCCCCCACTCCCCCTAACATGGGGGGCTGTGCCCCCACCACCCCTAACTAAATATACCAACTCCGAGATCGCACTATAGTGAAGGAAAGGGCAACTCCGTGTAGCTGGTCAACTACCTCCTTGCCCTGTGACATATTCATTGAATCACTTAAATGCAGTTCGATGAATGTGTCGCTCTTTACATGTTCGCTCAAAAGCAGTTTCGTGCTTCTAATATAGACCCGGTCAAATCCACTGACACAAGGTTTGCTGAAATCAGAAATTTTACTAGGACTTATGGCTGGAAATTAAGGTGAAAAGCATATTTTCAGATTTCTAAGAGGTCTTTTAATACATTTTCTTTTGAAGGGAATATTCACTCCATTTAATATATTTAAAGAGAATAGTGGTTTCCTAATAATTTGTACTCAAGAACACTTCATAATCTAACATGTCCCACTTGAGAGTTTGTCCCCTACCTTGGATCTGAGATTGTTTAATGGCAAATAGCTTATGATTATCCATAAATAATTATCTGGAATTATTATTGCTGTTCAGTTAATTATTTGCAGTTAGGTTTTGGTTAATATAGCTCACATAAATGTTCAAATGTAGTTATATTTTAAAGATTTTGTTTAATTTGGTCCCAGTTATATATAACTACATATATATATATATATATATATATATATATATATATATATATTATGAAACACTAGAACTTTTCAGGAAAGCTTTCTATTTAAACATGCTACATAAATGTGAGAAGAAAAAAGTTAGCATGTTTGAATCTGCTAGTCTACTCTAACAAAACTTGTCTGCATAAGCTGAATGGCCTACTATATTTAATTTGATTGTTATTGTTGCAGTGTGTTGATGTCTGTGATAAAGTCAACATAAACATTCTTGGTTTTCATTCATGCCAAGAGTCTGTCTGGCAAGCCTATGTAGTTTACTCAGACAGAAATTAATTACTTTATTGAAAACAATACACAGCCATGGTGACCTTTTTAAACTGGCAAGGTACACTATTGTCCAAATTATGCTTACTATAACCTGACTTTTTCCAAGTACATTAATTCATTATATGTAGGCAAAACAGAACATTCTGTTATATTAGTAAGTAACAGATAAATGCTTGAAGGCAGTACTGCATGGCCCACATTATGGTGATTAGTGTCAGAAAGTAGCATTGTGCCACACCAGCTATAAAATTGAAGATTATTTATATATTTTTACATGTCTCAGCCTATTTCTATACTAAAACAGCAACAAGTTAATGACTCACAGGAGAAGGTATGGCTATTAATTATTTTACTCTTGAGGCTTCTATACAAATTATATATTTATTATAATCTAATGAATAAGTTCTGATGTCTGATCAAACACTGCGAATGGTGATATGTATGTGGTGAGGATATTTCATGCCAAACACAGAACTGTAACAATGATGTGACTGCATTGGGAGGGCTATTATTGTTGTTATTTCAACACCAGATGGTATGCTCAATGGACGTGTGTCAGGGAGCTGAAAAATACTACATAATTAAAACCTGATATCACCAATAATGGAAGCTGGTGTGGAGGACAAAAAATACTGAACAAAGGGTACTTCAGATGATAACTACATGGCTGGGAGAAGATGGTATAGCCATTACTGTGCAGTGGACATTCGTGAAAGCAGGTATGCGTTATGGTGTAGAGCTCTGAGAGTTATATCGTAATTATTTAAAATTGGGCACTGCCATTGATGAGTATATGGTGTGGAAGAAAGACATACTTATCTATTATTTATTAAACATGCCAGGAAGTTAGTGTCTGCTAGAGAAAGGGAAGTGATTGTATTTAAATACATGCAGGGAGCAAGGAGTGCTTATGCAGATCATCACACCCCTAAAACAATTAACTCCACAAATCTAATGCTGTACCTCAGTGCCAGTTTAAAAAATGGATAAATACTGCAAACATTGTACACAGTGAAAACAATCATGTAGATTCAGTGAACTCCATGTAGGCTTCGCGCAGACCTTACATGGAGTTTACATGCTACTGTGACAGTGCTCAGTGCGTAGCAGTGCACAATGCATATTAATGAGGTGCAGTGTGCCTAAGCTAGGTTTTGCAGCTCACAACAGTATTGCTGGCTGTGGTACCTTGTAAGCAAATGTGAATATCATTTCCATGTAAAAGAGAGCACATATAGTCCGTGGATTTGCACTGAATGCCACACTGATCACCAGGGCTGTACACATAACTCTTAGAGCAAGAAATATGGACAAAAGCCATAAGTAATGTGGGGAAAAAGGATAAAAACTAGAGGCACACATTAAATATAGCTATTACTCAGATCAACCCAGTAATTTGCCAGAAAATCATACATTTTATGAGGAACAGACCAAAAATACGATGCAAAAATCTGGACATTCTGTAAAAATCTGGACAGTTAAGAGGTATGGTCTGTCACTATTTTCTGACTTCAACCCTTAATAATTTACCAGTGATTTGCCAGAAAACTACAATTGTATGAGAAATATACCAAAAATATGAGGCAAAACATGGACATTCTGAAAGAATCTGTGCAGTTGAGAGGCATGGCTGTACAAATAGCTGTCATTCTGCACAGAGGCCAACTTAATGAGAGGACAAACAACCAGTAATAGGGAAATATTTGACATAGATGTTACATGGGTATGTATTTGAATGTAACACTCTCAACCTCTTAGAGCAAAAAATGTGGACAAAGCCATAAGAATGGGAGACAAAGGGCCAGAAATTGGGACAGATTGTTAATATTCCACATCCAAACTTATGAAGTTGATAGAATATATAGGTTGTACATTAGCATGGACTTTCTGAAGAGCATGAAGTTTGAAACTCAAATGTCAGTCATCAGTACTGACTGCAGTCTGCAATGACATGTCAATGATTTGCCAGGAAAACAACACCTTATAAGGAAAAGATCACAAATATGAGACAAAAACTTGACATTCTGCAGAGATCAGGACAGTTGAGGGGTATGCACCCAAATGTCTGCACTATTGAGTCACATCAGTCCAGAGATCATCCTAGTGATATGGCAGAAAGCCAAAAATACAGTGAACCTTGAATCCTGGTCTCTTAAAAATACTTTAATAAACATAATCCAAACCAAACAGAAGACAATTCACGATACAATCACGATTCATGATATAATCCACTGATACTAATCCACTGATACTGAGCGCTTTCACCCACAGACTTGGGGCATCATCAGAGTACAAGATAGTGTTGCTCATCATCCCTTAAATACTAGTTACAGAAACAATTAAATAACCAATTAATCAATCATCACAATTGTCGTAGAATAGCCAGTGTTTCAAAGCTTAAAGATACAAAAAAAAAAAATATATATATATATATTTTTAAACATACTTACCTAAATATTATACATTATATATAACTTACATACATTTATATATATTTATATTTATTATATGTATATTTACATTTATATTTATATATACACATGTATTTACATTAATACCTTTTACTATATTTAAATTTTTTTAGACTTAGATTTATATTATATAATTATATATTTATATTTATATTTATATCTAGTATTTACATGTATATACACTTTTTAATCAACACACTACATTTTAGGTACATTTTAGGACAACTAACAATCAAATATGCATATACAATTTTTTGATGTTTTAAATAACATTATACTCAAATAAAAGGTTGTAATATTATATGATATGCAAATTAAGATTAGGTTATATTTATGCAATACATATCCTTATACATTTCTCTGTTCTTTTATATATATATATATATATATATATATATATATATATATATATATATATATATATATATATATTTTTTGTATCTTTAAGCTTTGAAACACTGGCTATTCTACGACAATTGTGATGATTGATTAATTGGTTATATAATTGTTTCTGTAACTAGTATTTAAGGGATGATGAGCAACACTATCTTGTACTCTGATGATGCCCCAAGTCTGTGGGTGAAAGCGCTCAGTATCAGTGGATTAGTATCAGTGGATTGTATCGTGAATCGTGATTGTATCATCAATTGTCTTCTGTTTGGTTTGGATTATGTTTATTAAAGTATTTTTAAGAGACCAGGATTCAAGGTTCGCTGTATTTTTGGCTTACTAGTGTGCTCTACTCTTTGATGATATGGCAGAAAGCCACATATTTTATAAGGAAAATATCTGGACATCCTGGGAATATCTGGACAGTTGAGAGGTACGAATGTGAAGTATATGGTCCAAACACAGTACAGGACAGTGCACCTACAGTGCAGAGTATTGTGGTATCCCATTCCTGACATTTTCTAATGAAGCTGTGTTAAAGATCTGTAACAGGACATGGGAATGCTATATAAAATGATCACCCAGGGGAAGTGTGTGCATTGAATAGGGACACACAGATGAATTGCAGGAATGAACACAGGGAAAGAGTACAGGTGACACTCCCGCATGTACAGCAGAGGAGGGCATGTCAATGGAAGATGGTTGTAGCAGCAACACCAAACACATATCACTATGGTACATTATGGACTGTACAGTGAAAATGTGTTGTCTGTGACTGTCACACAAGGTGACATAACTATGGAGAGTACATGTGTGTGTGAGATAAGCATCCTTACATGAATAATGCAGAGGACATCTATCAGGGATCTGACATACAATTGCGGTAGGGTGCATATTGGGAAACTATGCAGACTGATATACCTGAATATGAGTGTACTCTCAGCAGAGGTCTCCAGCATGGTAGCTACAGATAAAGGATCATGGCAAACAATACAAGAACCAACCACAATCATGGACAATATCTGAATAATGCCACCATTAATCCCATGCCTCTGACATAACATATGTGATGCGGAGTAATAACAGATGAACCCTGAATATGAGTGTACTCTCAGCAGAGGTCTCCAGCATGGTAGCTACAGATAAAGGATCATGGCAAACATTACAAGAACCAACCACAATCATGGACAATATCTGAATAATGCCACCATTAATCCCATGCCTCTGACATAACATATGTGATGTGGAATAATAACAGATGAACCTGCACACACACACACACACACACACACACACACACACACACACACACACACACACACACACACACACACACACACACACACACACACACACACACACACACTTCACAACTATTGTGATACATCCACACTCTATGATGGTAACCATGTACACTGTCCTGGTGCTATAATATCTGCAGGAGGCATTAGGAGGGACACTGCTATACCTGTATATGACAGTATAGCCAATACAGGCTAGTTGCCTTGTGTGCATGGCATACATCTATGGCACAATTCACACTGCCACAAATGACACACATGTCATTAATGTTGCCAAACACTTATATATGCAGTTGTGCATAAGGTGAGCAAGTAGCATGCATGTAGCTGGTGTAACAACTTGACTGGTGTTCTGCATTATCAGACAGCCATGTATATTCTCCAGAACGAATACTTAGGTATGGACAATAAGCTGTGTGACAGCACACTGTGACAAAGGTGGTACATTTTAGTTACACTTCACTGGAAGATGTGTAGGAAAGTACATGAAGAAGTGTG
This sequence comes from Protopterus annectens, assembly GCF_019279795.1. Taxonomy (NCBI): domain Eukaryota; kingdom Metazoa; phylum Chordata; order Ceratodontiformes; family Protopteridae; genus Protopterus; species Protopterus annectens. The sequence continues at coordinate 639,665,131 of NC_056728.1, read as the reverse complement.
CATTGTACACAGTGGATGAGTAAAGAGTTGGCTCACAGACAGAACACATCATGTGACAGTTGCTGAATCAACCTGTACCAGTAGACCTATCAGCACTGGCAAATACCAGGGATGTTTGCTTGGCCCTTCACTGTTTGAACTGTATTTCTTGCCAGGTCAGACTAAAGTATATGGCCTTTGTCTTACCAAGTTTGCTGATTCTTGCATATTATGTGCAATCATTGAGTCCACCAATGGTGTTAACATAGTACTGGAGGAGCTAACACACAGAACTGAATGGTGACAAAGGCACATATCTACAAATAAATGCAGAAATGTGTGTTTGTAATATTGTCCATCTGAAAAGTGGAGTTCCATGTTAATCACAGTATTGGCAACAGTCCTGTTATGCAGAAACTCAGTGATGCAAGCACTGGGAGCATATTTAGATAACAATCTGAACTTTGACTAACAAGTGTCCACACTGCTATTGAAAGCCTGTGTTGTACACACAAGTCACACTATCATATTAACATCTTAGGATTGCATGTCAGCACTGTAGTCAAACCTCATTACAGCACTAATAGAGTATAATGTTCTTTTTTAACATGTACCTCACCAGACACATGTAGCAGCTGGAGAGACCACAGGGCTTTCTCAGCATTATAACACAGGGCCTACACACCATGTCATGATGTATGTGGATAGATTAAAGTCATATCACTGTAGACTTTATTGTATAGGATGGCGTGACCTCTGCCTCAATCCCAGGCCAGTCTCTGTCCCTGCCCTGGTGGGAGTTCTGCATATCCAAAAATGTAATATAGCTGATGATATTAACTGTATCTGTTGAGGACAAGATAACAGTGTCCCACATGCTGGTGTAAAAGACTCTCTGTAATGTCAAACAAGAGCATTACTCCCCCTCCCAGTTGACTGCAGCGAGAATAGAACCCCTACATATCTAAGTACACAGACTACAGAAAACAATACTTTATGCAAGCACCACAGCTCAAGTCTGACTTGGAGTGTGTGTCAGACAACACTTTATAGTTGATGAGACAAGTAAAGTGTCCCACATGTTGGTGTAAAAAGCTCTCTGTAATGTCAGGCAACAGCTCACACACACAGACTACAGAACACAGTACTTTATGCAAGCTCCATAGCCTGTCTGATTTATCCATGAGTGCAAGTGAACTTATAGTAGATGACATCAGAAGGCCATACAGGAAACAAGAAGTTTGGAGGCCTGTATGAAAGAGATGTGTAGGCATGAGCAAGTATTAAAATACTGTCATTGCATGATACTAGAGAAGTAACTGTAGGATGCACACATCTGCTATGCTGCCTAGACACATACACACACACACACACACACACACACACACACACACACACACACACACACACACACACACACACACACACACACACAATGGGCTGCAGTGAGAACAGAACCATACCTATGTAACTACTCAGACTACAGAACATAGTACTTAAAGCAAGTGTCAGAGCTCAAGTTTGATTTATACAGGAGTGCAGGTAAACTTATAGTAATGACATCAGTGGGCCATGTGGAGGACAACGTGAGGCCTGCATAGGCACATGGCATCTTTGGTTCATATGAAGCTACTAGCCTAATAGCACTAGGGTGTGTAGAAGCCTAGCTGTGTATAAACACAAGTACTCTTATTGAGCCTAGTTGGATGTTTTTTAACAGAGCATGTTTGTGAGCAAAACCAGCTGACCCTGCCCATGTTGGACATAGGTGCCAGCTCAGATGCAACTGTACAATCACCCAACTAGTAGTCAATGTTGCGATTGAACAGGGTCATTGAGGAGTACTGTTTCACATGCATTGGAATCTATTACTGCCTCTGGTGTGGCACCTATGTCCCTCACCAACAGACCCAGTTGTTGCTCACAAAATCACTCTTCTAACAATGGCCATTTAAATATGCTTAATAAGGGTATTTGTGTTTTTACACGGCTAGGTTTCTATTGCCTCATGTATAGTAATAACCCTGTACTCCTAAAACTTACCAATACAATATGTGAGAGATGCAAGTATGCAGAGAATCTAGAATAAATGCTCTCTCTCAGGTAAAAACAAACCAGATATCAAACAGGTTGTCAGAACACATACTTCACCTCCTCAACAAACCAAGTGTACACACATAAACCCACATATGTAGATGTACGCATTACAAGCTTACTGAAGGAGCAGACCATACAAATGCAAACCTTCGGCAGACATGACAATCCCAATGGAACCCACTACACATAAAACAAATATATCAGTGTCTCACCCATTAAGCCCTTGAGGGAAAACACCTGAAAACCAAAATTCTTGGTCATAGGCAAATCCATACTGAGACACACAGATGTCCCTCTCACAAGGTTGTACAAGGAGAAAGTCACGGTCAGTTGCCTGTCAGGTGCCAGGATCTGCAAAGTATTGCATGCACTCAAGGCTCTTAACAACAAGCACAGTTACACCTCTGTCATACTCCATGTTGGAGTAAATGACTTCAGATGTACCTCATTGGAATATAGGATGAAAAATATGACTGATCTGTCAGATTATGTGTTCCAGACAATTATGTCCATAGCCCTAAGCAGCATTCTACCTTCACCCAGGATGACGCCTCAATACAAACAAAAGAATTATGTACTTCAACAATTGGCTTAGCTAATTGTGTCAGTCCAAGGGGATCCAGTATTTGTCAGCTTAGGATGATATGGTCAACAGACCACACTGCTTTGCCAGGGATGATCTTCATCTGTCACCTCATGCCTTTCAGTTACTGGCAAAGGTACTTGCCTCCCCCATAGTGGCTTTCTTAGGTAATGTCATAAGAACAAAATTCCTGATATAAACATATTCTCAAAAGACAGACTCAGAGTTATGCTGCTCAATGCAAGAAGTCTTAATCATAAGCTACACTCAATGGTGGCACTACTTACTTGGGAAGATGTCGATGTTTGTGCAGTCACACAGACATGGCTTAGGGCTCCAGAGAAGAATCCTGCCATGAAATGCTATGATGCCTTCCACATGTTCAGGCCACAGAATGAATGTGAAAATACCAAAAGAGGAGATGTATCCATCTTCATGAAATACAAATACACCTCAAAACTGGTTAAGCAGTACAACTCTCTAGTTACTTCAAATCCACATAACTGTAAGAAAGACCAACCTCTACATCATTGTTAGGTACAGGTCCACCACCATGAGCCATGAAAATCACACAGTGCATTCCTGGACTACTTGCCTCTCTCATAATACAGCCAGACACCCTAGGCATGTGTGACGTTAACTATCCTTCCATCAATTGGGATATATTTATGAGCTCAAACACACTCATCTTAAGGCTTCTGCATTTTCTAAACACAAATGCTCTAGACCAGTTAGTCCACACCCCCCCACAAGGGGTGCAAATGTCTTTGACCTAGTACTCACCAATAAGAGAGATTGCTGCACCACCCCATGTGTGATACCCTCCCTGGTAATGTCTGATGATAAATCAGTCATGTTCAGTGCAACAATTGCACCTGACCCTCCTTCAGGATGCAAAAGGTTGAAATGTTTCCCTAAAGCAAAGTATAGCCTCCTAAGTGATGTCATAAATAGTTTAAAAACTCCTGACACAACGAACAGTAAAGATTCCTATATGGAGGTGTACACACATGCCTTGTATAAACACCTTTACAAGTGTATAGACTTAGCCACATCAGAATGGATCAAAACTTGTTCAAGAAAAAACAAGCCACCCTGGTGAATAGCTAGCATAAATACATTATACAATAAGAGAAAGAAACTGATGTCCAGGAATTATATGGAACAGTCTCAGCAGAAGAACGCCCTCCATAACTTGAGCAAGCAAATTAGACATCTTGTTAAATCCTCTGAAGCTAATTACAAAACTAAGTTAGCATCCATAGCTAAGGATAATCACAAGGCATTCTTTAGCTACACAAGGGGGAGCCACCACAGACCCCAGAAACTACTGCCCCATTAGCCTGACGAGCCTGGTCTGCAAGGCTATGGAACGTATCATCATGGAACTTATAAACAATGACAATGGTAATCTCAAAACTCAGGATCCCTCCCAGTTCGGGTTTGTAAAAGGCAGATCATGTCTCCTAAACCTGATAGACTTCTTTGAAGCGGTCATCAAAACCGTAGATGAGGGTAAGGTGGTTCACACAGTCTATCTAGATCTCGCCAAGGCTTTCGACACCATCCCCCACTCTGGAATCATAGATAAACTCACTAAACTAGGTATAAATCCCTATGTCACAAGATGGGTTGCCAACTGGCTCACCGACAGAACCCACACTGTGAAAGTAGCAGACTCCAAATCCAACTTCAGACCAGTGAAAAGTGGAGTACCACAGGGTTCAGTCCCGGGTCCTCTCCTGTTTGGTATCAACTTCTCTGAAGTACAGGCTAACACAGAAGGTCTTTGGCTAATAAAGTTCACAGATGACTGCAAACTATTAGCCATAATCAAAACTCCAAAAGATGTGGACATCCTACAAAAGGGCCTCGGTGAGACAGATGCCTGGTGTCAAAGCCATGGCCTCAAGCTCAATGCCAGTAAGTGCATTGTCATCCCTTTTGGTTAAAAACTCTGTACCCATGAACTACCACATAGGCGGTAGTCTACTTAACACTGAAAGTGTGATAAGAGACTTTGGGACACAGATGGACAGTAGTCTGTCCTTTGATAATCACATCACCACAGTAGTCAGAAAATCCTTCTACTTGGCACACCTCATCACAAAAGGTTTCTCATCCAGGAAAAAAGAGGTCATTGTTCCCCTCTACTCGTCACTCATTAGACCAATTATAGAGTACAATGCCCCTTTTGGTATGTACCTCACAAGACATCTACAACAACTGGAAAGGCCACAGAAATACTTCACAAAGAGGATTACTGGCCTCAAACAGATGCCCTATGCAGACCGTCTCAAAAACTGCAGCTTTACTCTGTCACATATCACCTACGCAGAGGAGATCTCTGGCTAACACAGAAAGCTATGTCAAACCCAGAGCTTTTGGACATGCTCCACTTAAAGAAATCCCAATCCCTATGAGCTACATGTTCTAGGGACCTAAACCTTGTCACCACAATAAACAGAACATGCTGGAGGGATAGATTCCTGTCCCAGAGACTTCCCATATGCGGGAACAAACTACCTATCTATATAAAACAAAGCTCCTCATTAGCACTCTTCAAGAAAAATCTTGATGATTGGATGGGAGATAGGAAATTCACCCCAGGGATCACTTCTGTGGCTCTGCTCGACAGTGGCACAGGAAAATTGTTTTCTTGGGTGGTGAAAGCTAGGGTACCTTTTGGCTAGGCTTATATAGGCCCTAGGGCTAATAGCCTAGTACCTACCTATGAATCTATGAACCTATGGTTAATAAGTATAACATTGAAGGCTAAGTTAGGTAGTCTTGTTACATAGTACTTCTATGAAAACACAAAATACAAACCAATGAAAAAAGCTTTTCAATGCCTATTTTATATGCATGTTTAAGGTCGTCACTAAGGAAGAGTTTCTGGTTTTGCCTGAGAAGACTAATGTTTTGTGATCAGGTTTTATGAGGGATATAGATATAACAGGTAAGTGTGCAGACATGGAGTGTCTATGTTTGTTAATACCAGATCCAGAATATCAGGACAACTGGACAACTGATGGGTAAGTTGACTATTTGTTCCAGGAAGCTTGCATTAGTGTGTATTTATTAGGTCAAGGAGCCATTTGGTATTTTTTACCATTAGTGGTGTACATTTTACAGTTAAGAGATGGATAATTGAAATCCCCCATCACAAAGGTGCTGCATAGTGGTAACACATTTTATTCTAGCAACTTTCCAAGATTATACAAGCATTTTTTAAAACGCGTCCCTGGTTCTTGGGCTTTTGTCCCCCCCCCAATAAAGTTTGGCTTTTTCCAGATTTCTTGTGCTGCAAAGTTGAGAGATGAATGAATTTTACAATGTGCTAAGAGCTTCAGGGGAAGGGAAGTTTAGTGCTGCTTATGCTGAGTCTGCTTGCATTGTTAGTAGCATAACAGGTTGAATTTGTGCTTTTGATGCAGAAGGCTGTGGGTTCTACTCCCACAGTATTTAGATGCATTGCTGATACTGTCCTGTGTTGTACTTTTAAAGGGGGTGGAATGTTGCAGTCCTGAGAATGTTCTCTTTGGCAGAGATACCTACTGTACCTGTTATCAGTTTGCCATCCATTCCCTAATGCAATTTTACTAGCTTCTCATTTTCTTTTAATGTAACATAGGCCATTTATTCCTCTAGGGCAACAGTCACTTTATTTGTAGATGAAACAATGAAATATAAAGTTGTTTGCTAGCAGCAACCTCTTCATTAGTTACAGATCTCTTTAATGTGGAATTATTTAGATTACTTTTACTTCTGCAGAAATTGTGCATATTTACTGATAGAAGTTTGAGTAGACTTTTATGATGGAAATGTTCTGAACTGGGCATTTTTGTCATTATTGGTGCCTACATTTTATTTCAGTGTTTACTGGAAAAATGTTCAAAACAATAAATTTAAAACGCCCTCTAATAACTATACTGTATTATACAAGGAATATAATTGAATACAATTAGGAAGTTGTTTATTGAGTATCTGATCAGCTCAGGTATGCCCCCTCCCAGTTCTTGGTTGGATGTGTTTGATTAGGAACCAGTTAAATCAACTGTCTACAAGCACAAACTTTTTTTGTTACTGAATATTTTCACTGATTGAATCTGAATGCTACTGAAAGTGATGAAGCCAGATTGAAGCAATCACTTCTCTTAGATCTTCATTTTTTTTGGGGGGGGGGGCGGTACTTATTGTCCACACCTAGGGAGCTAAGTCTGCCGTGTAGGATTTCTGCTGCACAATTCTCCCAGTTGAACTATACCTCTCAACTGTCCAGATTTTTGCAGAATGAATAGATTCTTGCTTCTTATTTTGGTTTGTTCCTCATAAAACTTGTTTTCTGGCAAATCATTTAGGAATGAAGTCACTTAATAATGTCAGACATTTAGTTTCAAACTCCATACTCTTTATAAAAATGCATGCTAAAGCAAGACCAGTTATTCTATCAACTATCTAAGTTTATACAAGAGCAATTTTTAGTACTGTTTGTTTGTTCCTTCAATATATTTGGCCTTGTCCAGAGTTCCTAAGTTAAGAGATTGAGAGGTACACGCAAATAAATTGCTTTATAGAATTAGGTATATCCAGAGCTCTCAACTGTCCCTGATTTTGGCTCAATAATGTTGCTCTCCCCAATAATCCCTCTGCAAAATGGCAATTTTGGAAGAAACATGGAGGGTTTAAAATTAATAAATAATTGCAATGATCACAGTTACTTTTATTTCAGAAATGCATGTAGATTCTCTTATTTTGTCAGCTGCTCAGCTTAACAGTACTAATATTTAAAAAGTGTCCTTTCTTTGGCAAGCTCCCAGCTGTATTGTGTGGCTATTTTATACTTTTGCATCACATTTTTGGTCTGTTTTTCATAAAATTGTGTTTTTCTGGCAAACTAGTGGCAAATCATTAAAGACTGAAGTTAGAAAATAATGACAGATATTTGAGTTTCAGATTCCATACCCTTCAGAAAATTCAAACTAATGCAATAGCTACTATTCTATTATCTTTCTAAGTTTATAAGAGCAATATTTAAAATTGTCCTTATTTTTGGCCTTTGTTCCACTTCTATTTATGGCTTTTTCCAGATTCCTTGCTCTGAGGTTGAGAGTTATGACAAATGTGTATCACCGTCAGCCAGAGACATTTCAAATTGTGATATACGTGTACCCTACTCCCCCCATGTAGTGACTCTGGATGTGTCCAAGCAAGGCAAGGAGCAGTTATGCAGTGCAAGTGTGCAAAGTATCCCCCCTACCCAAGGTAGACACAAGTACTACAGTGGCTTTTCGTCTGTCCTTGATTTTGCAGAATGTTCTGGTTTTCTGTCATATTTTTATACTGTTGATTTATGCTTCTTATTATTCAGAAAATGCATGTTGTTGCAGTGTCTGTTGCTCTTTGTTTAAGTAGCAATGCTTTAATGACCATCAAGTAAGCTTGTCTGAGATAAGATGCATGTAAGCTTTAATAAGCATACTGTTAAAGAATTGTCAACATTGAAAGCCTTTTTGTTGTTGCAATGGAGAGAATATTTGCATAAGTAGATAACGTATAAGCCTTAGGTTTTGAAATGCATATGACAGTATTTGTAATAAAGGACAGGATTACTGTATTTTTAAAAGCTCATTACATTTGTTGGAGACTTGCAGTCATCTTTGCAGGCTTTATCCATAAACTAAACAGAATGGCAGTCTATCATGTGTGGTCCATAACATGTGGAGTAATCCTTTAAGCAATTTATCTTGAGCTTGTTTCTTGTTTGCTGTTCATTTTTTACTTTGATCATGTTTTCCCCATGAAACAAGTAGATAGTTGTTGTCAGGCAGCAGGTCTTTTTTGGATAAGAAAAATTTTTACAAGTGGGGTAATTGGCATCACAGAGATTGCTACTTTCAGCATGTTACTTGGTACTTTTATAAAGCTAAATATAAATTATAATTAGAACTGCAGTACAAGGAGAAGTGGTTTGAGTTGAGTACTGCTTGTTTTTTTATACTTGATTTTGACTGTAATTCCAGTAATGTATTTAAAAAGTAATTTATTTTTTCATGCCTCACAACCTTTTTGTTTCCATCTAGATATTAAGTAAGCTGTTATGTAGCCAATGCATTGAAATATCTTTTTTCTTTTCCACTTTATTTTGTCTTGATTGGACTCTCATAATGACGGCTTGGCGTATTTAAGCACCTAGCTTTTGTGGCTTTGAGCATAGCTCCACCCCTTTCTAATTGGCCCCACCCCTTCCCACTGGCCCCACACATTCAGCTGTCTCCTGCAGCCCCCCTTTGATTTGAAGTCACCAGCCGCCACTGCATTCTAGGCTGCTTACTAAACAGTGTAAAGCCAACTGTCTCACCAAGAGAATGCATACAGTCAAAGTTGGGGATTCCACCTCTACCAGCAGACCTGTTACCACTGGTGTTCCACAAGGGTCTGTGCTGGGCCTCCTACTATTTGGAATCTATTTCTCATAAATTCAGGCAATAACAGATGGCCTATGGCTCACCAAGTTGACTGTCAACTGCAAACTGTGTACAATCATTGAATCCCTAAACAATGTCAACATATCACAACATAGACTGACATACATAAATGCCTGTTGCAAAAGCCACAGACTTATGCTTAACCCAGAAATATGCACTATTATCCCATTTGGCAAAGGAGAAGTCCCTGCAAATTACACTGTTAATGATAATCCCATAATTTCCAGTCCATTGGTGAGAGATTTGGAAATGCAGGTTGATAGTAACCTCAACTTTGATCATCATGTGTCCACGGTGTTAAGGTGGGCCTTTTACATTGCATACCTCATAATTAAGGGTATAGCATCCAAGACTAAGGATGTTATCAATACACTGTAGTCATCCCTCCTCTGAGCAATAATAGAGTACAATGCTCCCTTTTGCATATACCTCACCAGTCACAAGCAACAGCTGGAAAGACCTAAGAGGTTTCTTACCAACAAAATCCAGGGACTTCTACAAATGACCTACATGGACAGACTGCATACCCTGTCACTGTACTCTGTATCATATAGACTCCTGAGAGGTAACTTGTACCTGGGCTACACAGCACTCTCAAACCCTGCATTAATGGAAGTGCTGCACCTCTTAAATCAAATGGAACAAGATTCACTCACTGTAGGGACCTTAACCTAGCCTGCAACATCAACAGGACATGCTGGAGAGACAGATATGTCTCCCAGATATTGCCAGTCTTATAGAACAAACTCCCAATTCACATGGAACTGAGCTCCTCAATGACCCTATTTAAGTGTAACTTGAGCAATTAGATGGGAAATTGTAAATTTACCCAGGGGGTTTCACCTATGTCACTCTTAGACAGGTGCAACCAGTGATGATCATGGATTTGCAAATATGGACTACATATCTTGGTCTATAAGGGAGCAATGGTACAACTTGGCTAGGCTTGAAAAGGCCCTAGGTCCATTAGCCTAGTAACCTGCTATGAACCTAGGGCCATTATGGTACTAGCCTCGTATGACCCTATGTTACTATGAACCTATGAGGCCTGCCAACATATTGTCTCACACATGGCCTGCTGATGTCCTGTACTATAAGTTCATCTGCAGTCATGCAGAAGTCAGACTTGTGCCATGGCACCTGCATTATGTACTGTGTTCTGTAGTCTGTGTACTTAGATAGGTAGGGGTTCTATTCTCACTGCAGTCACGTGTGTGTGTGTATGGGCTCTTGCCTGACATTACAGAGAGACTTTTGCAGAAGCATATGGGACACTGTTATTACCATATTCTCAACAGACAATGCTGATGTCATCAGCTATATCTTTTTTTGGATATGCAGTCATCCCACCAGGGCAGACATCACTTCATCATATGGCATGTTTTGTAGGACATGTATTATCTTGCTGAGAAAGCCCTGTAGTGTCTTCAGCTGCTGCATGTGTCTGGTGAGATACATGCAAAAGAGAGCATTATACTGCATTACTGTTCTGCTGAGATTTGCCTACAGTGTTGTCATACAATACAGAGATCTGAATGTGATGGTGTGTCTTATGATGTGCACCATGCATTTGTACTGGAAAATCATTAAAGAGAGAAGTTAGAAAGTAATGATACACATTGCAGTTTCTGACTTCACAACCCTTACAAGAGCATTCACTATAAAGTTGTGAAATCATGATGCTATAAGCTGTTTAATCTGCCAAGGCCAATATAAGTCAAAGGTACAATTATCAGTTCAACACCAAAAATACAGATATACTAAGCACTAAGTCAGCTATGTACCCTGAACATCAGACACAAAACGTTTGTATCCCTGAATACAAAAGATAGGAAATAGGGATATGGCACTGTTATCACTTGCATATGCTGTTGTATCAGGGAGCAGGAGGCCTAGGCTGATACAAACGTTGGTGAATAAGAAAGAGAAGCAGGCAGACTGAACTATGTAACTGTTGTGTGTTTGTCTGTAGGGGTCCTCCAGGTGAAACTGGTGTGTGAGTGTCTGCATGCATACAGCCAAGATTAGTGCTAGCTCTACATCTTGGTATGTCAGACAGGTGTGAGCAGTACATGGTAGAAGTGTCAGATCATCATTGTCATCCCCCCAACCACAAGAACTGGCTCTGCCAGAAGTTGAACTGGCACCTCCATGCCCAAGGTCAGATGCAGTCCTGCTACCTGAACATAACTGATGTCTGCTGGATGAGCTCTCTTCATGGGAATGCCTGGGACCATGACCACATGGCCTGCTATGTTTGGGTGTGGACAGCACACTCACTGACAGAGCAGTGGAAGTACTGCCACTACAGCAGCATGATCAGACATGGCCAAGTTGGCTATCAGCAGATGTTGTGGCTAACCTATGCCTACGAGGATGCCATTCCCCTCCCAGCAGACGTTCCATCAGAGACACTGCTCATTCCATGACAGACACTCCTCACTCCATCACAGTCACCCCTTGTTCCAATGTGTCATTCATCTGATCCATTGAATCCACAATGCATGTCAGACTGTGCCACATCTACAACCCTGAGCATTTGCTGGACTACCTTTCTGAATGTGGCTAATTCTCCATGAAAGCCCTAAACATACATTGAGTGACATGGGAAGAGACACCTGCACTAGGTGGAGGAGGGACAGCAGGCCCCCTCTGAGCACCCCTATCAACTGTCCTGTGTAGCACCTCGCCCGCACTTTGGTTACAGCCAGAGTCAACAGGCACTGAAGTCACAGTAGCCACACTTCCCTGATCAATGTCCTCTCCCTCCACCTGTGTAATATCTGTGGGCTCAGTGGAACGGTATGCATAGACCTACTGGCTGTGTCCAATGAAAATGCACAGGATGGCTAGATGTCAACCTCTGTGTCAGATTCAACCTCTGCACCCCTCAACTGTGCCTCAGTTTTGCCAACATCATCGTCAGAGTCTACTTATACACTGACATCAGGTGGACTAGGGCCCGCACTCCCCCAGTCATGATCACCTGTGTTAAAAAAATACAAGAAAAACAGGACTACTACAGTGCAGTATATGCTAACAATCTAACAGTGCTGCCGCTATTACAGACAATACAGCAATACACACAACAGGCTTGAGATCAACTTCACACACTAAAATATTTCTTTAAATTGCTCAGTACTGTCATAAAATGTTTTGCTTACCATCCGCAAAAAAGGTACTCCTCTGTAGTCCAGACAGTCCTGGAAGAAGTTAAGCAAGAGGTAAGGGCACCATCATCACAATTAACAGCAACACAGGAGGTAATACATTTACCGCTTAATGGACATATAAAGTATGCTTTCAACAAGAATGTGGCTGACAACTCCAACCTAAGCTTATAACTATAACAATCTTCAATCCCCTCAAAAATAAATGTGACACAGAATTAACATTTTGATTTTAATTGTTTTACTATATAACAGTAATAAACTATAGCGATACCACAGCTTACCTGGAAGCTCCTCTTGGGACATGCTTGCTGTATATGAAAGTGTGGCTCCAACATCCAGGACATGCTGTACTGCAGACTCCTGTGAGCTGTCAGTATCTTGGATATTGGCCAGGAACTGTTCATTGTCTGTTAATGGTGGTTCCCTAGCAGGGCCTCCCCCGGTAGCCATCTGGTCATCCTCCACAGCAGCTACTATCCTCCTTGCAGATGTTATCATGTTAGTGGCCCTGTGGTGCACCTGCTGGTATATTCTGCTCTAGCCACCCACGGCATTCAAATCATCCACCAGCTGATGCCATATTTTCATATGGCGTCCCATATCTCCCCATTTCCTTTCCAGTAGAAAAGCCTCATGTTGCCTAAAGAAGTTGGTGAAGGGGGGTCTACAGGGATTTACATATCTGGGTGGCATAGTCCATAGGTGTCCTAAAATATAACAGAAGGATAATACACAAAGTATCACTTAACTGCAAAATAACTTTTTTTCCAGATAAAGCAGAAAAGCTAGCCACTCAGTAATACCCACTGGAGAAAAATCACACAGTCTAGAGAGATGAAATATGAACAACAGGCAGGATGCAAAACAAGCAGAGTAACAATAGCAACATATCATGTTTGTGGCATAACAGTAACTCTTTGCTTTGCCTCCCAATAGAACAGTCTATACTTGTTTGTGGCATGACAGTAACTCCACTTTTCTCCGTCCAAAAAAAAACAGTCTATCCTTTTTTGTACCATGACAGTAACTCCACTTAGCCCCCCCACCCCACAAAAGAACAGTCTAGCCTTATTTGTACCATAAAAGTAACTCAACTTTTCTCCCACTACTCAAAACAACAGGCAAATGACACATTTTGCTAACAAAACATCTTTGAAATGCTAAAAGTGCTATCAAAGGAACTGTCTCTGTACATAGCCTTATAAAGTCAATTTTCCCTAGATAGCTGATTGTGAACCATGCTAGTCCTCCCTATTTCTCTATGAGCTACACAGTTGGACAGCAACTCAGCTGCAGCATATTTTAGGTGTTGATACAGGCACCTACCCCCAAACTTCCATAGTTTCATTTTTTTCTACTAGTCCTACAGTAGAACCATTTCCATCCAGCCCTCTCCCCAATACGTAATACAGAACAAACCTGACATAATGTATGGACAGCTTCCCACCATTTATTTCTCCAGCTAGCCTGATGGACATGGACATCCTGAGGCAATGTAGCAACTTCCTCATGTGTACTGACAACCCATTACTCCTAAAACATACTAATACAAAATGTAGAGATGTAGCTATACTATCAATCTTGAATAAATGCTCTCTCTTTCTCATGAAACAGCAGATCAGATACCAAATAGGTTGTCAGCACACACACTTCACATCTTTCATAAACTAACAACAAAGCACATAAACCCACATATGCGGAGGTACTCACTAGAAGTATACCAAAAGAACAGAGACCTCCCAAAGACAAAGAGTCCATACACAATGCAGTCCCAACAGCATCCACTACACATATAAAGGCACACATCAGTGTCTCACCCAACAAGCCCTTAAGGCAAAATACCTCAAATCCAAATATCTTGGTCATAGGTGACTCTATAGTGAGACACACATATGTCCCACTCATGAGGTTGGACAAGGAAATGGTCATAGTCAGCTGCCTGTCTGTTCCAGGATCTGCCAAATCATGCATGCGCTCAAGTCTCTCAACAACAAGTACTGTTATGACTCTGTCATAGTCCATGTTGGAGTGAATGACTTGAGATGTACCTCACTGGACTATATGAAGAGAGATATGACTGAGCTCGCTGATTACGTGTCCCAGGCAGGTATGTCCCTAGCCTAAGCTGCATTCTACCTTTACCCATGATGATGCCTCACTGCAAACAAAAAATGATTGACTTTAACAATTAGCTTAGCTTCTGGTATCAATCCAGGGGGATCCAATATCGGTCAGCCTGGGGCGACATGGTCGCAAAGCCATGCTGCTTTGCCAGGGATGGTCTTCACCTGTCACCTCTTGGCTTTCTGTTACTGGCTAAGGTACTTGCCTCCCCCATAGTGCTTTTTTTAGGCAATGTCATAAGAACAAAATTCCTGACTTAAAAACTTCTTCTAGAGACAAAAGCAAGGTTATGCTGCTTAGCGCTAGGAGTCTAAATCAAAAACACCACTCACTGGAACCACTCCTTACGTTGGAAGACACAGATGTCTGTGCAGCATCAGAGACTTGGTTCAAGGCCGCAGAGAATACCTCAGCCATACAAGGCTACAATGTCTTCCACACATTCAGACCACAAAATGAATGTGAAAGAAACAAAGGGGAGGTGTATCCATCTTCATCAAAGACAAATACACCTCAAGACTGGTTAAACAGTGCGACTCTGTAGTGCTACTAAAAGTCCAGCTAATTGTAGGAAATACCCCTTCCCACATCATTGTTAACTGTAGATCACCAACATGAACCAGGCAAACCACACTGCTTATCTAGACCTACTTGAGTCACTTACAATACAGCCAAACACCCTGGTTATGGCTGACTTTAACTATCCCTGTATCAACTGGGTGACATATATGACCGCCAACATGCTCACCATAAGGTTTCTGGACTTTGTTAACTCAAATACTCTGGAACAGATAGTCGGCACCCCCACAAGGGGCTCAAATATCCTTGACCTAGTGCTCACCTACATGGGAGATCACTGCTTTACCTCCATGGTAAGGTCAGATCACAAATCTGTTTTGTTTGAAGTAGCAATCACAGCTGACCCCACCACTGGAGCAAAAAGGTTATAACATTTCTCCAAAACAAAGTATAGCCTCCTATGTGATGGCATAAATAGTTTCAAACCCCCACTCACCACCGACAGCAGTGTCTCTCATACTGAGGAGTGCACTAATGCCTTGTATAAGCACCTATACAACTGCATAGACTCAGCTGTACCTGAACGTACTAAATCAGGATCCTCACAAAAAAAACACCCTGGTAGACATCCAGCATAAATAGGTTATACAACAAGAGAAATAAATTACTGACTAAGAACAAGAAAGCAAGGTCTGAGCAGAGGAAGGACACCATCCACAGCTTGAATAAGCAAATTAGATACCTTGTTAAGTCCCCCAGCACTAATTATGAAACCAAATTAGCATCTCTGGCACAGGTTAATCACAAGATATTCTATAACAACATCTGAAATATTAAAGGGAAGGCTCAGATTTGTGCAAAACTAGTAGTAGATTATACCACTCATATGGAAGCTGTGAAAATTACCAATCTGCTAGTAGACAGGTTCAGCGAAAACTTTACGTCATGTCCCTACTAATCATACCCCAAAATATACCTGTCACCAGTCCTCTACCTAGGATCTCCAATGAGCAGGTCATAACTACCCTCTCCAAGGCCAAAAAACAGCCTCTATGGGACTGGACAACATCCCAGGCTGCTTACTTAATGGTTTAAAAGAGGAGCCGGCAGAACAATTGGGTACTGTCTTCAACCACAGTCTAAGTACAGGCTTTGTCCTACCTGAATGGAAAACTGCAACAGTGATCCCTTTGCACGAAAGGGGTCCCTCAACCAACCCTGTGAATTACAGACCCATAAGCCTAACCAGCTTTATCTGTAAGGCCATGGAAAGAATCATGGACCTAATCAACAAGGATATAGAAGAACTTCAAACTCTTGACCCGACCCAATTTGTTTTGTTAAAGGTAGATCATGCTTATTAACTCATTACATCCGAGTGACACCTCCAGCTGCATCCGCAGTTAACTCCTACTGATGCCCCTAGGCATCAAATATTGCTTGTTCATATTTGCATCAATAATTTCAAAACCATGCTATGTACAAGGGTTTAAAATATTTCATCTTAAAGATTACACAATGGCAAACTCAACTGTATTAATATTTGACCACTGTCTAGTGTAGGTAAATAGATAATTAACTGTTGTTTTTATGATAATAATTTATATAGATATAATTTTCACATTTTTTAAATATCTCAACAACCAAGTAACCTAGACAGAACTCTTTATCCTCATATGAACGCTCTTAGCTAGCTTAATAAAATGTTGTTGACAGTATGTGTGTAACTTGAGTGGTTGCTGAGCTATTATAAGTTTACAGAATATTACAAATGTAACAGTAACTGTGTTTACTGTGACTTATAAAATTTGGTTTAAGACCTGGAACCTAAAGAACACTACCACTATAAAAATAGTTTGTGCTGAAGAGTTTGCCATTTGTACTTTTTTCATAATCTCTATGGTTCCAGAGATATGAACATTTATTTGAAATGTGAGGACATAATTTGATTCTGTCAAAAGGCTTAGGCTCCGCCCATTGGAAGTTACAGTGCAAACTTCCTGAGCTCCATTGGACTGAATGAATTAAACATGGTGGACTTCTTTGAAAATGTCACCAAAGCCTTGGATGAAGGCAAAACAGTGCAGACTGCCTGTCTCAACTTAGGCAAGGCTTTGACACTATCCCCCACTCAGGCATCATCAATAAACTCATTCTGATAGGGATAAACCCATATGTCATTAGATGGGTAGCCAACTGGCTCACCAACAGAATGCATACAGTCAAAGTAGGGGATTCCACCTCTACCAGTAGACCTGTTACTAGTGGTGTTCCACAAGGATCTGTGCTGGGTCCATTTCTGTTTGGAATCTATTCCTCAGAAGTTCAGGTAGAAATAAAACACAGTGAAAACACTTCACGAACAGACCGGAGCTAAAATGGAACTGTTTATTAACAAAATAATCTCATAAAAGAAAGCAAGACTAAGTGCTTTCACCATCATAGGCTTCATGAGAATCATGCTTTAGTCACCAGTTATGTTCATTTATATAGCCAACCCCTTATGTTACTTCCTTAAAGTTAAAATGACATGACTAACAATCCTGAGAGGCAATGAAAAGCAATAAAACAACCTAAATATTATTGTATAAACAAAAACTATGTCTATATATTTGATAATACATAATATAATGTAAACATTACCTAAATTAATGAATAATATACGATGACCTTACATATCACTAAAACTACCAGTGCTCACAAAGTAAAACATAAATGTAAAAACATCTAGTACAAAACACCTAGTGCAAAGAAGATGATGTAAACTGTGGAATTACCTAACTATACATAACGTTATTTCACATACTTCTGTTTTTGTGTAATTTACACACTCAAAATACATATCTAATACTATCTTATCTAACATTCTTTCCTTCTATATTTTAGAATGGAAGAAATGGAAATATTGTCATTCAATCACGGCTCAACCTTGGCATTTAATCTTAACTGCCGTTTGGTTTCCTTGATTTCAACATTCAGTTTGGGGTCCCCCCTTTCTGATTTATAAAAACTCGATCAATAACAAAAAATATGAACCTTTTGAAGTTGCTACGGTTAATGCTATGCATATACAAGGGACTAGTTGACTTCCTATTCCTGATGTCTCTGGTATGCTCAGGAATCTTGTCCCTCAACCTCCTCGTGGTTTTACCCACATAAAATCCTGAACATGTAGTACAGGTTGCAACATACACTACCATATCAGTGTTACAGTTGCATCGACCTGGGCATTGGAGGTTCCTAAAGAAGCCAACATATGGTCCATCATTAATGAATTTACACCAGTTACAGGCCCCAGATTTACTCATCTGGGACTTGTACGTCTTGTCCGATGTCCTGCCCTGTATTTCCAACAATTATTTGATATTGTGCCCCTTACTATAAGCAATCTTAGGTTTGCATCCTAACTTACTCTTAAGGTCAGTGTTGAAGACACTGTCCCAAATGGCACAAAATTTTGTTAACAACTGGGGTGTTAAATGCTTATATTGCATTACCATAACATCACCCCCAAAGGTCATCTGCCTCGTGTCATTCACTACCCCCTCTATCATGTTCAAAATAGGTGTGAATTTCGTCGCCCTTCCTCTATGAACTTCCTTCATAATCTTGGAGAGGAAACATGTGGGGTAACCCCTGGTCTTAAACATCCCTAAGAGGTTGTTAATTTCTTGAAGGTATAATGAGTTATCACTGATCAGGCATGAAATCCTGACCATCTGGCCCTTAACCATACTTCATTTTTGGTGTATAGGGTGACAGCTATCAAAGTGCAAAAGTCTATTAGAGTAAGTCTCTTTTCTATAATTAGTAGATCACAAGTCACCCTTTTCTTTGTCCAATTGGATATCCAAAAAGTTAATTCTTGTCACATGTAGTTTAAAGGTAAATCTCAAATAATGTGTTGTGGTATTCAAAAAATCTACAAATTCTTTGGCTTCATGCTCATTATCTGCCCACAAAATGAGGATGTCATCCACGAATCTGAAAAACAAACAACGTTTGCCCAATAGGAGGAGGACAATACATAACATTTCTCCCATTCAGTCAAGACCAAATTGACAAAGACAGGGGCACATTTGGCACCCATCACCACTCCTGTGGTCTGTCGAAAAATTTCCCCTTCAAAATAGAGGAAGTTATTTCTCAATATTTTGTCCATCATCTCAACCAAAAAATTAACCTTGTCATCACTCAAAATGCCACCCTCTCTAAGACTTTGGTGGTATAATTCTAAACCTTCCTCATGTGGTATTACAGAGAACAAATTGATGACATCAGTGGTGATAAAAAGGTAATTGTTCTCCTTGTCCACACCCCTTAACATTTCCAGGTAATGCCAAGAGTCCCTAAGGATATGCTTATACCTCTCCAATACTTTTTTGGCATAATAATCAACATAGGCAGCCAAAGGCTCTGTTTTTGATGTTCTGGCTGCCACAATTGGTCTGAAAGGGGGATTGAATGGATCTTTGTGTGTTTTAGGTATACCGAATATAGCCAGTATAATGGTAGTCTCATTGGTTGAGTAATCAAATTCATCCTTTGTAATTGTACCAACAAGGAGAGCATCCAGAAGGTACATATCAATTTTACTATGGACTCTATTGATTTCATTCCTTGAAACCCTTTCATAAGTTGCTGAATCATTGAGAATGTCATACATTTTACATACATAATCCAAATGAGACATTATAACAACCCCTCCCACTTTGCCAGGTTTCATTAACCTATAGTCCTTGTTATTAATCAACTCTTTTAGGCATGCCCTTTCATCACGTGAAAGATTGTCAGGAGGGTTTATTCCAGAACTACATAACTTCCTAACTTCACTTTCATACAATCTCTCAAAGGCATTCACCAATGGATTACAAGGGGTAATGAATGTATTACTTTGTTTCAACAGTGGCACTGTAGTGCCCTTCAACCTTTCCTGGCTAGAAAAAAATATTCTCAAATTGAATTGTCTAGTAAATAGTTTTAGATTAATTAACACATTTGCCGTATCTAATCTAGTCAGGGACAAAACTGAACCCTTTCTTCAGTAATTCAAAATGTGTATTCTTCACCTGTAAATCACTAAGGCTGTAAACAGTAAACCCCTGTCTAGTAATAATGTTCCCCATTGTAGCAGGGGCCCCTGGTCTGCCACCATTAACTAGTGCTTGATTTAATAATCCACTGGCAGATACATTCCCAAGATGCTCGCGGAAAAACATTGGAAAACGTTATTGCTCAAAATATTAAAGGGTTCTCACAGCTGTCAAGAGATTCATTCAAGAGAACATTAGGAACCTCATCAAACAACATTTAAACAGTCATTGCATGAATCATTCAAAAATACATTTAATACCTCATCCTCCATCCACCTCCTCCTCTTGTTCATTGTTCCAAGAAAACCAGTTTGCTGGTTCGAATGCTCCCAAGCAGCCCGGTCTCCCTGATTCATAAGACGGTCTGATGTCCTTAGTTGAGGTGCCTGATCTGAAAAAGGTTCCTTGTTGTCATCATGACCATTTTCCACATCATAGGGATGACTACAACTGTTCAAAACATGGGGAACAAAATCAGACTATTATATCTTATATTCTCTATCTTATTATTAATTGTCAGCCCTGCTCATGATAGTAGTCCTGTTTGTCTTAATGGTAGGGATTTATTATGCATAATATCGTGTTGAATTATTTAGGTTATTTATTAATGTTCATATAAAGGATGTCATTATAAGTATGGGTGAATTTTAAAATAGATTAGTGCTATTTATTTATCATAGGTTTAAGTGTATTAATGCTTTTATCTAGATAAGGCACTATATAGACTTCTCGCTAGCGACTTAACGTATCTTCGCTTTGCCTAGTGGATAAGTGAACTTGCTGCTTTAAGGTTTTAACTTGTCAATTAATTAGTATTGTTCAATTAGTATAAAAGAACCTGTTTGCTTTTTGATAACTGTTTTGTCTGATGAAGGCTGGGTACTTCCTAGCCAAAAGAGCTTACAAT
This sequence comes from Protopterus annectens, assembly GCF_019279795.1. Lineage (NCBI taxonomy): Eukaryota > Metazoa > Chordata > Ceratodontiformes > Protopteridae > Protopterus > Protopterus annectens. The sequence goes on along the minus strand of NC_056728.1, from coordinate 639,644,168 downwards.
AAACAGTTTGTTTCATTAAGTATTCTTGACTGCTGCCGGCTTTTATGGTTTCTGTTTTGTTGTTTTTAAACAAAATCAGACTTATCATGCCTCCTTATGGGGGGGGGGTGGAGGGTAAGCCATCTTAACAGCATAATCGTTGGAATCCTTATTAATCTTACACTGCTTTTGAATGATATTGTCATTAACAAATTTATCCAAAACAGAAAAGACTCGCTGGTAGTCCATTTTGTAAGTGGGAAATAACAAATCATTAGTGATACTATTGTTAAGCTTGTCAATTTCTTTCTGTAAAGTAATCAACTTATGCTCATTCTCTCTCCTAATAATGTTCATAAGCTTCATCCCCATTCTGTCGAAAAGATCAAGGAGTTCATTGTGCATAATGGAGCCCATCTCGGTACCCCCAGGGTACTTCGAAATACGAAAACCGTTTGGTACCTGGTTTAAAGCAGCAGATTTTAATAAGAACTCATTATCCAACGGCAAAGATTTAAAATGTTTGCAGAGCCGTTCAAATTGATTGAGTATAGTTCCCTTCTCCTTCCTCTTAGACCTGGTTGCTGAGGTAAAGTTCACACAAGAGTGCAGAATACTCCATCTAAATTAGCAATACCGGGATATCATGTCTCAAAATTTGCAGATGTAGGTGCTTCCTCCGTTAACATAGGAGTGTGCAAGATAAGGAATTCTACCTGGGAGACTGTAATTTAAGGCACTATAGAGTTCCTTTTGCCATTCTCCTTTAGGTTGGCTTCCCTATTAGGGATTCCATGGTACTGTTCGCTCCAACTCCTGACATGTATGGGCTGTGCAAGAAATAACCATGAAACAAGAATAAAACACTATAACAAGTAATAAGAAACAGTGAAAACACTCCACGAACAGACCAGAGCTAAAATGGAACCATTTATTGACAAAATAATCTCACAAAAGCACGATTAAGCGCTTTCACAATCATAGGCTTCATCAGAGTCATGCTTTAGCCACCAGTTATGTTCAGTGGCGGCTGGTGACTTCAAATCAAAGGGGGGGGGCTGCAGGAGATAGCTGAATGGGTGGGGCCAATGGGAAGGGGTGCGGACAACTAGAATGGGGAGGAGCTATGCTCAAAACCACAAAAACTAAACTTTAAATAAATATGCTGCCCTGGGTGCCAAACCCTCATTATGAGAGTCCAATCAAGACAAATGAAGTGTAAAAGAATAAAAATATTTCAATGCATTGGCTGCTTGACAGCTTACTTAATATCTAGATGGAAACAAAAAGGTTGTGAGGCATGAAAAAATAAATTACTTTTTAAATACATTACTGGAATGCCAGTCAAAATCAAGTATAAGAAAAACATGCAGCACTCAACTCAAACCGCTTCTCCTTGCACTGCATTATAATTTATATTCAGCTTTATTAAAGTACCAAGTAACATGCTGAAAGTAGCAATCTCTGTGATGCCCCCACTTATAAAAATGTTTCTTATCCAAAAAAGACCTGCTGCCTGACAGCTATCTACTTGTTTCATGGGGAAAACATGATCAAAGTAAAAAAATTAAAAGCAAACAAGCTCAAGATACATTGCTTAAAGGATTACTGTACAGGTTATGGACCACACATGAATGGCATTCTGTTTAGTTTATGGGTAAAGCCCTCAGAGATCACTGGAAGTCTCCAACAAGTGTAATGAGCTTCTTAAAATAATGTAATCATGTCCTTTATTACAAATACTGTCATATGCATTTCAATACCCAACACTTATACATTATCTAGTTAAGTATTCTCTGCATGGCAACAACAGAAAGGCTTCAATGTTGGCAATTCTTTAACAGTATGCTTATTAAAGCTTACTTGCATGTTATGATCTCAGACAAGCTTACCTGATAGTAATTAAAGCATTGCTACTTACAACACAGAGCAACAGGCACTTTGAGTAATAAGCATAAATCAACAGTACAAAAATATGACAGAAACCAGACCATTCTGCAAAATAAAGAACAGATGAAAAGACACTGTAGTACTTGTGTCTACGTTGGATGGGGGGATACCATGCACATTTACACTGCATGGGGGGATATCCTGCACATTTACACTGCACAACTGCTCCTTGCCTTGCTTGGACACATCCAGAGTAACTACATGGGGGAGTGGGGTGCAACAAGTATGTCACAATTTGAAATGTCTCTGGCTGACTGATGGCCCTGACACATTTGTCATACCTCACCCTCAGAGCAAAGCCATACATAGAAGTGGGACAAGGGCCCAAAAATAAGGACAATTTTTAAATATTGCTCTTATAAACTTAGAAAGATAATAGAATAGTAGGTCTTGCATTAGGTTGAATTTTCTGAAGGATATGAAATCTGAAACTCAAATGTCTGCCATTTTCTAACTTCAGTCTTTAATGATTTACCACTAATTTGCCAAAAAAACAATTTTATGAAAAATGGAACAAAAATGTGATGCACAAATATAAAATAGCCACACAATACAGCTGGGAACCTGTCAAAGAAGGGACACTTTTTTAATAATAGTACTACTAACTTGAGCAGCTGACAAAATAAAAGAATCTACATGCATTTCTGAAATAAAAGTAATCTATAACTCTGATTATTACAGTTATTTCTAAATTTTAAACCCTCCGTGTTTTCTTCCAAAATTGCTATTTTGCGGAGGGATTATTAGGGGAATAGCAACATTTTGAGCCAAATTCGGGGACAGTTGAGAGGTTTGGCTATGCCTAATTCTATAAAGCAATTTATTTGCATGTACCTCTCAACCTTTTAATGCAATAAATCTGGACAAGGCCAAATATATTGGGGGAACATAAACAGTACTAAAAATTGCTCTTGTATAAACTGAGACAGTTGATAGAACAGGTCTTACTTCGGCATGCATTTTTCTGAAGGTTATGAAGTCTGAAACTCAGTGTCATTATTTAGTGACTTAATTCCTAAATGATTTTCCAGAAAACCACAAATATTATGAGGAACAAACCAAAAATAAGAAGCAAAAATCTATTCATTCTGTGAAAATCTGGACAGTTGGGAGGTATAGTTCAGCTGGGGCTGTCTTTGAGTTTGTCGCCCTTCCCCCTCACAAAATCATGGTCGAATGGAGCCCTCCCCCCTGCAGCCATTCCAGCGATCCATTACTTGGCTATTTCACTCCATTTACCATAAACACTAATGTGCATACTGCTTTACTTCTATGATGATCTGGATTTCATTTGAAAGTTTTATTTTGCATTTTACAGCACAAACACTAAGACATCTGCTAAACAAAGCAACGCAGTCTCACAATGAAAACAGGCTTAGCATTAAAAACGTCTCTGCCCTTGAAACGCACATTCAATGAAACAGCATTGAAACCCATATTCAAAGAAAATACATTTTGCCAGTGGCAGATAAAGATTAACTTTGGGCTGTTTTCAAATCATAGGCCCCTTGCACATGAAACATACATGTGCTCTTTCATACACCTTCCTGAGTCTACTAAATTATATTCCTTTTACAACACAGTACAGTTGTTAGATGGCATTTTAAATTTATTGTTTTGAACATTTTTCCAGTGAACAATGAAACAAAATGCATGCACCAATGACAAAACTACCCAATTCAGAACATTTCCATCATAAAAGTCTACTCAACCTTTTACAGTCCACCAGTATCAGTAAATATGCACAATTTCTGAAGTAGTAAAAGCCATCTAAATAATTCCACATTAAAGAAATCTGTAACAATGAAGAGGTTGCTGCTAGCAACCAACTATATATGTCACTGTTTATTCATCTACAAATAAAGTGCCTGTTGCCCTTGAGGAATAAATTGCCTATGTTGCATGCATTAAAAAAAAAATAAGCTAGTAATATCGCAATAGGGACTGTATGGAAAACTGATAACAGGTTCATAGTTACTACTCTAGGTATCTTTGCCAAAAAGGACTGCAGCATCCACCCACTTTACAACACAGTACAGTATCAGCAATGCATTTATCTACTGTGGGAGTAGAACCCACAGCCTTCTGCATCAAAAGCAAATACACTGCCTGTTGTGCTATTATTGCAAGCAGTCTCAGAATAAGTAGCACTAAAGTTTTGTTCCCCTGCAGCTCTCAGCTCCTTGTAAAATCTACTTGACACGCAGTTGTATCTCTGAACTTTGCAAAACAAGAAATCTGGAAAACGCCGAAATTTATTGGGGGGGGGGGGAGACAACCAGGGACACATTTTAAACATTGCTTGTATAATGTTGGAAAGTTGCTAGAATAAAATGCTGTGTTACCACCATACATTTCACTACCATGTCTTTAACCCAGGGGTCCCTGTGCAAAACAGTCAGAGAAACATACCACTATGCCAAATCAGCTGTTTTGTAAAAGAGAGGAAGACAAACTTAAATGGCTACCATTTAGTGAATTCAGTTCTCAGCATAGCTGTCAACCTCTTGGCACAAAACACCTGAACAAAGCCAATAATGGGGGGAATACAGCCCCTACACATATTTAGTGAATTCAGTTTTCTCTCTATAGCTCTCAACCTCTTAGCAAAAAACATGTGGACAAAGCCAGTAATGGGTGGGGGGATACAGCCCCCAAACATTCAATGAATACAGTTCTCACCATAGATAACTCAAGCAGAAATACCTGGACAAAGCCAATAATGGGGGAATACAGTCCCAAAAATAGGGACACATTTCAAATATCCATGTTATAAACTTAGACAACTGCTAGAACAATTTTGTGTTACCATGTATTTTCTGAAGAATATGAAGTCTGAAATTAAAATGCCTGTTATTTTTTAAACATTTAACCAGTAAACTAGTCTGACTTGGAACAAAATAATTTTCAGCAGAGCAGAGAGAAATGCCAATCTCATCTTTGCAAGATGAGAGCATGCAGACACCACACAGAAGACACCCTAGCCAAGAATCAAACCAGAGAACCTGTAGCTGTTAGGCAACAATGCTACCAGTGCACAACTACACTACAGACTTTGCAAGGAAAAATGTAGATACAGAAACCACAGATTTTATGAGGAACGGAACAAATATAAGGCAAAAATCTGCAAGTTTTTTTTTAGAAATGGTGGTGGATAGGGAATTCAGGTCCTTACCACCTGCATCCAAGGTACAGGGTTCAAGCCTGAGTATCTCTATCCACCACCATTTGCTCTCTCTAGCCACCAGCATACAGTAACTGGGGCATTACACACACACATACCTGATGTATGTCTCACCCAGTGATCTGAAGTAATCCAAGCAGCAAAACCATCCAGTGACCAAACGCCTAAATCCAGCAGAAGTATCCAAGCAGCAAAACTTGAGCAATCCAGTGACCTGAAGCAGCAAAAACCACCCGCTACACGGAGCAATCCAAGCAGCAAAACCATCCAGTGACCTGAAGCAGAAAAAAACACCCGCGACATGGAGCAATCCAGCCAGCGACCAAAACCTGCTCCACCTACCTCCTGAATGAGCCCGCGCAATGAAAGTCCTGTGAGAGCAGCTCACGTCTCTCAGTCCTGATTGGATCTGCCTGCAGCCGAAGCAGTCTGGACCTCCTCTTCTGTGCGGTCGTCCCCGCACTGATTCCTGGGTGCATTTGCAGCAATGATTGCTGGGTACCTGTCTATCTCTATCTGGACTGCTGATAAAGGCAGTCTGGATTTGTGCTTTTTTTTTTTTTCTGTTTGTTTTTTAGTTTTAAAGATTTTTCTTTTTTTTTTCTAGGTGGGAGGGCTGCAGTCCAGCAGTCCGATACCACAAGCCGCCCCTTACGTTCATTTATATAGCCAACCCCTTATGTAACTTCCTTATCATTAAAATGCATGACTAACAATCCTGAGAGGCAATAAAAAGCAATAAAAAAACCTAAATATTATTGTATAAACAAAAAAACTACATCTATTTATTTGATCATACATAATATAATGTAAACATTACCTAAATGAATGAATAAATGATGATCTTACACATCACTAAAACCACCTGTGTCCACAAACTAAAATATAAATGTAAAAACATCTAGTACAAAACATCTAGCGCAAAGATGTTGTAAATGGTGGAATTACCTAACTACACATAATCCCCGCGATTCATGAAGTTTGCACCAGGTGCAGGCATAGCATTGGCATTCCAACACCAAATATGGCCGGTGAGCGATCCAGGTATGATCTGTTTCCACGTGCACTACCTGCATACTCTATGCCCGCACAGCTCCCAGTACCTGTATGCTAATTACCTCATTTTCAGGAGTGTAGCATGCAAATGAAGGTATTTAGCGATCCAGGAAGTGGTGCAGGCATAGTGTAAGCATGCAGAAATGTAAACCATAAAAACTGTTTACATTTTTGCAAACATAAAATCGGAGCCATGACAGCTGACCAAACATATGTATTATATTGTTAGTTTATGCCAATGGTTAAATATATAGCCACTGGCATAAAAAAATGTACAAAATATAAAAATAACATTTCATTTTTTTTTTGCACTATCACGAAGTTTAAGCGTAGGGAAGCAGTGCGCAAATGGGATCACAAGGAAAATAGAAAAATATAGAATAAAACTGCAATGTAACACATATCATGATTTCCCCATAATAGTCAATGGCAGGCATGTTACACCATACCATGGTGCAAGGGTTGCTAAGGGGCTGTGTCAGTGTTATGCGCGGTATCTAGGAATTAGTAGGCAATTCCATGCAAATGAGAGGAGTTATAGTGAATCATAGATTCCCCGCTGATGTAAGGATGCACCTCGCAGTGTAGCATTATAACACCGAGGTGTGCCGATGAGATAAAGATGACATCAAGAGAGGGGTGTGTCACCTTTGCTGTAAGCACATTGGAGCATTGCTAATCCAGTTTGCCCATAGCTAAGCAAAGCTGCAGGAAAGGGGTGTGTTGAACTGGCTTTAGCTTTGCTTAGCTGAGAGCATACAAGGTAACTGAGTATACATGTGAATGGAGATTAAAATGCGCTTAAACTCAGTAAACGGGTTTGTGCGGCGTGCACTGGAGCTGAAACAGGAAGGATATAGAAAAATAATAAGGAAATGCTGCAGCAGGGAAATTGGAGTACAAATGACTAAACCTAGGAACCTACAGTGGGCCATTGACAACAGCTAACAAGGCTGCAAGCAGCTACCTGCAGAACAGGAAAGGGGAGGGGTAGTACTGCAAATAAAACAGTAAAGTGTCACAGCAGAACAAAGCAGAATTACATTATATCAGCTACAAAACACATTTTGTGACACATGACTGGGTAGGGGAAGTACAAAACAAGAAAGCTGGCAGGTGGATGCATGCCTGACAATGGGAGGGAATCCAGGTTTAAAAGTGAATTAAAGGGCAACAGATTAATCAAAGCAGGCAAGCATAACTCCACAGTAGAGGCCCCAAACTTGCAGTACTCACTGTAAAACCCATAATTAAGATACCCTGCAGCTGGAATTGCTCATACACAGCCAATGACATCAGCAGCATCCATAGCACAATAGTATAAAGTGTGAAAGTACCTCACACACACTTGTGTATTCCCATACACTCTGCACCATTGGTGTATACATACGGGGAACTTTTAATATGTATATGTTAGGGGCTGCCGTAGTTTTGATCCACCAGCATGTGTTGGAGACTGAAGGTGGTGTGGAGGATCATGCTGACAACCACCTCAGGCACCAGAGGAGGAGAAGTGTGTTCAGACCCAGGGTAACCTACCAGGGGCTACATGATCTGGAGATAGTAGAGCATTACAGGGTGGACAGGGACACCCTATATCAACTTGTGGAGCTGTGCTGGCCACACCTCAGAGCCAGAGCAAACAGAGGGGAACCCATCCCAGTGGATACGAAGGTATGTGTAAGCCTGAGAATACTAGCCACAGGTACCTTTCAAAGGCCAACTGGGGATATCATGGGGATCTCACAGGCATCAGCATCCAGGGTACCTCACCAGTTCCTGGATGCCATGTTACCACATGCCAATGACCACATATACTTCCACTGAATGCAGGAGGAGTTGGCCAGCAATATGCGTCTCTTCCACTGTGTGGCAGAATACCCGGAGGTACTGGGTGCAATAGACTGCACGCACATACACATCAAGTCACCACCCGATGAGCAGGGTAAGCACTACATAAACTGCAAGGGATACCCCTCCATCAACTGCCAGGTCGTGTGCAATGCTTAGGGTGTTATCATGGATGTGTGTGCTGGCAGCCCTGGAAGCTATCACGACTCCCACATCTGGCATGCCTCACAGCTGTATCAGGTATTTGCCAGGGGGTCATCCCATATGGCCACCTGGTGGGGGATGCTGACTATGCACTGGAACCGTGGATGATGACTCCCATCAGAAATGCACACACACCCATGCAAGAATGGAATAATGAGGCACACGTACAAACCAGAATCATCATAGAGCATGTGTTTGGGATGCTGAAATCACGGTTCCGTTGTTTGGACATATCCGTTGGAGCCTTGCAGTACTCTCCAGGCACGTGTGCCCACATCTTCATAGTATGTGCCATGCTACACAATATGATCCTGTGGAAACAGCTGCAGCAGGGACAGAATGGTGAACGCCCTCACAGCCCACCAACATTGCCAAGGGCCCCACAGGCACAGAGGTACTCAGACCATGAACACCCTAAGCCAGCCCCAGTAGGCAGACGGAGGCGTGCCCAGTATGCCCATGCCTTGGCAAGGAGGGAACATATGGCATACACATTGACAGTGTAGGCACCTAGGGACTGACACCTTTCTCCACCTGCACACACAGTAAAAATGGATGGCACACACACAAGACTACCTGTAAATTGTCATATATAGGCAGTCTACTGTATGCATCCAACATAGGCAGCCCTCAACTATTGCACACACAACTGCTATTGGCACAAGGTAAGTCAACACCTGAACAGTAAATTAAGCTATCAGCATTTGCTGATACTGTATTATACAGTTCATAGGTAGGTATTTGGCTAACTGCCCCAGGGCATTCATAAGCCTAGCCAAAATGTGTCAGCTTTTCCCACCCCATTGATTAATTAACTGTCCCTCTGTGGAGCAGAGCCAATGGCGGGATCCCTGGGGTGTATCTACTGTTCCCTATCCACTCTTCAAGGTTTCTCTGGAAGAGTGTTAGTGAGGGGCTCTGTATAATGTAATTAGGGATGTTGTTCCAAAGTATGAGGGGTGTCTCTGACAGGAATCTGTCCCTCCAGCATGTCCTAGTTATTGCTGTGGCAAGGTTTAGTTCACTACATTATGTGGCTCACTGTGACATGGATTCCCATGGGTGGAGCATATCCATTAAGCCTGAATTTAACATGGCTTTGTAGGCCAGCAGAGATCATCTCTGAGTAAATGAGATGCCACTGAGTAAACAGGAGTTTATTCAGTCTGGCTGCATAGGACATATGTTTGAGGCCAGTAATCCTTTTGGTGAGGTACACTCGTGGTCCTTCCAGCTGTCGGAAGTGTCTTCTGAGGTACATCCCAAATGGGTTATTATACTCTATGATGGGACTGATGAGTGATGGGTAAAGGGGCACTATAACCTCAGTATATCCAGATGTGAACCCTTTAGTAATCAGATGGCTTACAGAGAAGGATGTCCCAATTACTTTGGAGATATGATTGTTAAAGGAGAGAACACTATCTACTTTAGTCCCCAGATCCCCTATTACCTCGTCTGTATTAAGGTGGCTGCCACTTATGTGTTAATATGTGGGTGTTTCGTTTTTCCCAAATGGAATGACCATGCAGTTTATGGCACTTAGCTTGAGGCCATGACTTTGACACCCTGTGTCGGTCTCTGTGAGGCCCTTTGAAGGATGTATGTGTCAACTGGACTGTCAATTATGGCTCCCAGTTTGCAGTCATTGCCAAACATGGTCTGCTGTAGTCCACCTGTGTTTGCCTGTACCTCTGAGAAGTATATGCCAAACAATAGGGGTCCCAGGACTGTGTCCTGTAGGATACCAGTTGTGACTGGTTAAGAGTTGGATCTGGAGGCTGCTAGTCTTACCATGTGGGTTCTGTGGGTAAGCCTGTTGGCAACCCATCCTGTGATGCATGGGTTCATGTACAGGTTGGCGAGTTTATCAATAATACCTGAGTGGGGAATGGTGTCAAAAGCCTTGGCGAGGTCCAGGCAGTGTGTGTGAACCACCTCTCCCCTCATCTAATGCTTTGGTGACTGTCTGTAAGATGTCAAACAGGTTCAGTAGGCATGATATGCACTCAACCAAGCTGACCTGGGTTGGGTCAAGTGTTTGGAGGTTTCCAATGTCTTTGTTAATGAGTGCCATGAGGATGCACTCCATAGCTTTGCAGACCAGGCTAGTGAGGCTTATGGGGTGGTAGTTTCCATGGTCAGTTGTGTTTCCTCCTTGGTGGAGTGGAATAACTGTTGCTATGTGCCATTGTATGGGCATGTAGCCTGTGTAGAGGTTGAGGTTGAAAAGTTTAATTAGGTGGGGGGTTAGTTCGTCTTGTAGTGTTTGCAAGATGCAGTCTGGGACACCATCTGCCTCCATTGATTGTGTGTTTTGCCATTTGAGAGGGCTATTTCCACCTGTGTGTCTCTGATGTCTGGGATACTGTACTTTTCGGGTATTGTAGTGGGCTCTTTAGGGGTTGACGTTTGCACTGAATGTATCTGCAAGGATGTTGGCAATATCAGTCGGTTCAGTATATTTTGTGTTATATTGCACCGGCACAGTGCAAATCTGTGTGTTACCACTTAGATCCTTGACATAGCCAAAGAAGGCTTTGTGGTTATCTTTTGAATCCTTGCCTATTTTCCTGTTGAAGTTAGCCTTGGATGATTTCATGAGGGACCTAAGTTTCTTACTAATACTGGCCATGGATGTCTGTCCTTCTTGGGATTTGCTGTTTTTCCTGGACTACTGTCCTACTTCTATTGTATAGCCTGTTTATTGCAGGGGTCCACTAGACTGGTGTCCTTGTCTTGAAGGTGCGAGTCTTGGTTTACCAGTGATGGCATGATCCATACATCCTTGTAGGTGCTTATAGAGTGCATTTGTAAAGCTTTCTGTATCTTGAGCAGTGTTTTCCCTTAGTGTGGGGGCTGTGACACCTCCCACCTCTGTCTTTAGTAGTGTGAAGTTAGCATTAGGAAAGGTTTTCACTGTGGTTTCCTTGGGTGGGGGAGATGGTTGGGTGTGGAAATCATCAGTGAATAGTTCATGGTCAGATCTAACCAGTGACCGGTTTACCTCTTCTGTGGTGCACCTGTCACCCATGTTGGTGACTGCCACTTCTAGTATGTTTCCACTTCTGGTTAGGGAGTTTGCCATCTGATACAGGGCATTTGAGGTGATAAATTCCAGGAAGTGCTGGGTCTGGAAGTGAGTACTTGAGTAAGTTTCCCAGTTAATGGTAGGGTAGTTGAAATCAACCAATACCAGGGTGTTCAGTAGGACTGTCATATTTTCCACTGTCTCCAGGTAGATGAAGTGGTGGTCCTGGGTCATGGAGGGTGATCTGTAGCAGGTCACAGTTTGTATTGCGGTTGTGGCTGATGTTAGCTGCACATGGATGATCTCAGAGGTATCATGCTGACCCACTAACCTGGAGGTGTAGGTATCCCTGATGAATATGGATAAACACCCTCCATGTCTGTGTCAGTCCATGTTCGGTGGCCAAAATGTGTGGTATGGGTTGTAGTCCAGTAGTACTGGTGTGCTCTCAGGAGCCTTAAAACAAGTTTCAGTTACTGCATAGATGTTGACATTGTCAATACTGAGGAGTGTTGTGAGTGCGTGCATTTTGTGATTACAACTCCTGGCGGTGAGTAGCATAACCCTCAATGATTTGGTTATTGTGCTGTTTACGGAGGTGGGATTCACCTTTGAGCCTTGCCTAAAAAAGGCACCATGGGGGCACCAAGAGCCTTGGCCAGTATTTGAAAGCCTAAGGCCGACACATGCAAGCTGGCATGGTATTGTTCCATGCGTGTTTCCCATCTGTGCTTGTTTCTCATCTTTCCTGTAGGTAACCTACTGGTAAGCAATAGAAAGCCTTAAACTGATACAAGTCTTCTAGCTTCCAAGACAGGCTTTTGGAGTGATTAAGTATCAGTGTTCTGTATTGTCTTGCTGTACTTATCTGTTTTCTGACTACATGGTGATTTCTCACTGTATATTGTGATCTGAAAGCTCTGTTTATTCACATATTATGTCTGTGATGGCCTGCACTAGGTTCACAGATAGGTAGTAGGCTATCTGCCCAAGGGCACTTAGAAGCATAGCTACAGTGTGTTGGCTTTCTCGGCACCATTGATGAAGTAACTGAGCTTCTGTCAAGCATAGCCAATGAAGTGATTCCAGGGAGAGTTGCCGGAAGCAATTGAAAACTGTGTTGGAGGAGGGTGATAGGGGCATTTAGTGATCTAAAAAGGGCATGTTAATGTGAAAAATCAACGCCATTCAATTTCCCCAACACATCTTGCAGCTATAAAACTGGAGGGGCTCCCCCTCCCCCTGGCTGTATGGTTCTGGGACACATGATCCCAGGGGTGTATATTCTGTTACCCATTCACACATCAAGATTTTTCTTGAAGTGGGTCAGTGAGGGGCTGTGCTTAATGTAGTTAGGTATTTAATTTATAGTCTCTCATTTCATTTGTTATGTTTTGATTTCAAGAGTAAGTGAAGCTCAGTGGGTTTGGGTGCCTCCGCACTTTGCTTAGCCAAGATTACACATAGAAATAATCAA